>NC_063211.1:1335520-1438020 GCF_017589495.1 Alosa alosa | reverse complement strand
TCATCAACTGATGCAATCATAATAATTATTCATTAAAATAAAATAATAATAATTAAAAAAAAGCTTATTCTCATCATTTTGGAACTACCACCATGAAAATCACCTTATTATCAATATTTCTTAAGTAATCATTGTTGTAATTATCTTCATCCTCACTACATTGTTATCATCATCATCATCATCCTCATCATCATTTCTATTTTGCATCTATATGTCTATATGACACAGGGCTGTTATCACACATCTATATGTCTATATGACAGGGCTGTTATCACACATCTATATGTCTATATGACACAGTGCTGTTATCACACATCTATGTAAGGGATAATGGACGACACGGTGGTCTGTTCACAGAAGTTAATGCACGGTCGAGGTTGTAAAACGGGCCCGACGCGAAGCGGAGCTTACGGAACCTCGTAAGTGCATTAATTTCTGTGAACAGACCACCGTGGAGTCCACTATCCCGCTTATTCCACTAGTTCTAAATGGATAGTTGCTATGGCCAAAGGCCAGTCGTTAGTTCTATCTCTCCCGTTGTCAAGCGGGCGTATCCCAAGATTCTGATGAACTTTAGCTTTGAAACATCGCTATTTTACTTAGCCTGCTGTCATCCATCTAGCTAAAAGCCACCTCCGTCATATGCTACAATGTTGCAATGTTCTGAACGTCTGCAATTACTGCTCAGATGCAACGTGACAGTTCATTTAAACTTCACAACGAGTTCAGCGAATTAATATGCAAGTGTGATACGGCCAAAAAATGGATCTACTTCATACGTGTGCAAATAACATATGGTCAATGGTCGTTCTAAATTACGTAGGACAATGGGAAATTCAACCAAGCAGTGGAATAAATGTCTATATGACACAGTGCTGTTATCACACATCTATATGTCTATATGTCACAGTGCTGTTATCACACATCTATATGTCTATATGAGAGGGCTGTTATCACACATCTACAGTGCTGTTATCACACATCTGTATGTCTATATGACAGGGCTGTTATCTTGTGTGCAGTGAGCAGCGGAATGCCTACTTGCAGAGGTAGAAGGAGAATATGGGCTGTTCCACTAGACTCTGCGCCATCATGCTGTCGAACACAGGAGCCCCCATCTCCTCAGCCAGGTCTGGGTAGCCCATCCCCATGATGCCGTCGAACTTGGCCATGACGAAGGAGAAGCCTGGCTCATACACCGACTCCCCGAACTCTTGGTTCTTCACAGTGATGGAGCCCACCTGTGGAGGCAGAGCAGTATCACGTAAACATGCACAGACACACACGCACGCACACGCACATGCAAACACACACCCATACACACCCGCACACAAACACACACCCGCACGCATGCGCACACACACACACGCACGCACACGCACATGTACACAAACACACATGCACACACACACCCATACACACCCGCACACACACACACCCGTACGCATGCACACACACACACATACACACCCGCACACACACACACACACACGCACGCATGCACGCATGCACATATACATACACGCACATGCACGCATGCACGTATACACAAACATTGAGAAATTGAGACTGTGAGAGGATGGAACAGCACCTTCAGGACATCTCTTGCCATTATACCCATCAGACGTCCAGAGCCATAGTGAATACCAAACGCTTTCCCATCATGGATGTAGGTGTTTGACTTAAAGGCCTTGAACTTTTCGTGATTATCTGGAAACAGATACAGGAAGGGAGGGTGGTGGTTGGGGGGAGGGTGTAGGTTGCAAGGAGGGTGGTGGTTGGGGGGAGGGTGTAGGTTGCAAGGAGGGGATGACAGGAATATGAAGATATTGGTGTGCAAGAGGTATTTAAGTGACAGATTGTGGCAAACAGAGGAGGGTATGTTTTGGAAGTCGGTAAAAAGAAAGAAAGAAAAACTAACAGTAATGACACTAAAAGATGAAATAACAAAATGTTTGAAAGAAAGAGACAGCATGACTGTATTGGCCAGTGCCAGTAGTACCTTCAAATTCTCTCTTCTCTTCTCATAACCCCATCTCTCTTCTCATAACCCCATCTCTCTTCTCTTCTCATAACCCCATCTCTCTTCTCATAACCCCATCTCTCTTCTCATAACCCCATCTCTCTTCTCATAACCCCATCTCTCTTCTCTTCTCATAACCCCATCTCTCTTCTCATAACCCCATCTCTCTTCTCTTCTCATAACCCCATCTCTCTTCTCATAACCCCATCTCTCTTCTCTTCTCATAACCCCATCTCTCTTCTCATAACCCCATCTCTCTTCTCATAACCCCATCTCTCTTCTCATCCATAACCCCATCTCTCTTCTCATAACCCCATCTCTCTTCTCTTCTCATAACCCCATCTCTCTTCTCATAACCCCCATCTCTCTTCTCTTCTCATAACCCCATCTCTTCCATCTCTCTTAACTCCATAACCCATCTCTCTTCTCACCCCCCATCTCTCTTCTCTTCTCCATCTCTCCATCTCTTCTCATAACTCCATCTCTCTTCTCATAACCCCATCTCTCTTCTCATAACCCCATCTCTCTTCTCATAACCCCATAACTTCTCGCCCCATCTCTCTTCTCATAACCCCATCTCTCTTCTCATAACCCCATCTCTCTTCTCTTCTCATAACCATCTCTTTTCTCATAACTCCATCTCTCTTCTCATAACCCCATCTCTCTTCTCATAACCCCATCTCTCTTCTCATAACCCCATCCCCATCTCTTCTCTTCTCATAACCCCATCTCTCTTCTCTTCTCATAACCCCATCTCTCTTCTCATAACCCCATCTCTCTTCTCATAACCCCATAACCCCATCTCTCTTCTCTTCTCATAACCCCATCTCTCTTCTCTTCTCATAACCCCATCTCTCTTCTCTTCTCATAACCGCATCTCTCATCTCTCTTCTCTTCTCATAACCCCATCTCTCTTCTCTTCTCATAACCCCATCTCTCTTCTCTTCTCATAACCGCATCTCTCTTCTCATAACCGCATCTCTCTTCTCATAACCCCATCTCTCTTCTCATAACCCCATCTCTCTTCTCTTCTCATAACCTATCTCTCTTCTCATAACCCCATCTCTCTTCTCATAACCCCATCTCTCTTCTCATAACCCCATCTCTCTTCTCATAACCCCATCTCTTTCTCATAACCCCATCTCTCTTCTCTTCTCATAACCCCATCTCTCTTCTCTTCTCATAACCCCATCTCTCTTCTCTTCTCATAACCCCATCTCTCTTCTCATAACCCCATCTCTCTTCTCTTCTCATAACCCATCTCTTTTTCTCATAACCCCATCTCTCTTCTCTTCTCATAACCCCATCTCTCTTCTCATAACCCCATCTCTCTTCTCATAACTCCATCTCTCTTCTCATAACCCCATCTCTCTTCTCTTCTCATAACCACATCTCTTTTCTCCTTAGCTCATCTCTTTTCTCATAACCCCATCTCTCTTCTCTTTCTCATGCGTCCATCTCTCTTCTCCAAACATGTCCCATCTCTCTTCTCATAGCTCTCTCTTCTCTTCTCATTCTCTTCTCTCATAGCCACATCTCTTTTCTCCTTACCCATCTCTTTCTCTTCTCCATCTCTCTTCTCTTCTCGCAACCCCATCTCTTTCTCAGAGCATATCCCCATCTCTTTCTCATAACCACATCTCTCTTCTCAAACATAACTCCATCTCTCTTCTCATAACCCCATCTCTCTTCTCATAACTGCATCTCTCTTCTCATAACCCCATCTCTCTTCTCATAACCCCATCTCTTCTCATAACCCAATCTCTTCTCATAACCCCATCTCTCTTCTCATAACTCCGTCTCTCTTCTCATAACCCCATCTCTCTTCTCTTCTCATAACCACATCTCTTTTCTCATAACTCCATCTCTTTTCTCATAACCCCATCTCTCTTCTCTTCTCATAACCCCATCTCTCTTCTCAAACATAACCCCATCTCTCTTCTCAAACATATCCCCATCTCTCTTCTCATAACCCCATCTCTCTTCTCTTCTCATAACCACATCTCTTTTCTCATAACTCCATCTCTTTTCTCATAACCCCATCTCTCTTCTCCTATATTTATATCTCTTCTCAAACATAACCCCATCTCTCTTCTCAAACATATCCCCATCTCTCTTCTCATAACCACATCTCTCTTCTCAAACATAACTCCATCTCTCTTCTCATCAACCCCATCTCTCTTCTCAAACATAACCCCATCTCTCTTCTCATAACCCCATCTCTCTTCTCAAACATCTCTCTTCTCCAAGAGCATAATCCCCCATTTTCTCATTCTCCTTAACCCATCTCTCTTCTCCAAACATCTCTCTTCTCATCTTCTCATAATCCTATCTCTCTTCTTATCGCCCCCATCTCTCTTCTCATAACCCCATCTCTCTTCAAACCTCTTCTCTTCTTATCCTCTTCTCATCCCATCTCTCTTCTCTTCTCATAACCCCATCTCTCTTCTCATAACCCCATCTCTCTTCTCATAACCCCATCTCTTCTCAAACATAACCCCATTTCTCTCCTCATAACCCCATCTCTCTTCTCTTCTCATAACCCCATCTCTCTTCTCAAACATAAACCCATCTCTCTTCTCATAACACCATCTCTCTTCTCAAACATAACCCCATCTCTCTTCTCATAACCCCATCTTCTCATAACCCTATCTCTCTTCTCATAACCCCATCTTCTCATAACCCTATCTCTCTTCTCATAACCACATCTCTCTTCTCAAACATAACCCCATCTCTCTTCTCAAACATAACCCCATCTCTCTTCTCATAACCCCATCTCTCTTCTCTTCTCATAACCCCATCTCTCTTCTCATAACCCCATCTCTCTTCTCAAACATTAGCCAAGCTTTAAAGTTAGGGGGCAATTCCATAGAAAATTAACTTTTTGTCACATCCATAATGCCAGTGAAATGCCTTGGCATTTGTATGATGTGAATGATAACATTTATTTTTTGTGCATTTCTTCTCATTTACATTCTTCAGCCAAAAATAGCAAATGCTCAAATTTCATGTAATCATTCACATCATACCATACCATTTTATTGGCGTTATGGATGTTACAAAAAATGTAATTTTCCATGGAATTGCCCTAGGGTACCATGTGAGCATCCCTATGGCAACCAAGTCCAAGTGTCATGGATTACTTCAGCAAGGTCATTATCTCTTACCTCTTGTCATTTCAGACTGGTAATAACATAATGATACAGTTTACTAATGTGTCAGTAAGAACTGCTAATAAAGCATGCCAATAAATATGATGACTTAGAGATATACAGCATAGTGTTATTTAGTACTCATTAGTATCGTTAGCACACTTTTGCAAGTCCAATACTTGCTAATGAGCTGTGTGTATATGCAGTAGGGAGAGAAGAGATGGTGTCATGATGGTGTTTACCGCATGCCTGGCTGACACAGTAGAAGGAGGGAACCCACAGATCAGCTGAGCCTGTGTCAAACACCACGGTGAAGTTCTGCTCAGGTGTACCCAGGCTCACCTGACCAAAGTACTGAGCCTGCAGCACACACACACACACACACACACACAATACAATATTACTCGTTGCAGTTACTATTAAATAAATTAGATAAAGAGGGCAACCTAACTCTTGCCAGTAGCTTAAACTAAAATGCTAAAGCCAAACCAAGTCCAGACAGTGATGTCCAGTTGATTTAAGCCCAGACCAATCCACACCCAGTGACACTCACATCCATGAAGTTATAAAGCTTCTCAGCACTGCGGCCCTTAGAGAGGGACTGGGTGCCCGAAGGGAAGCACTGCACGTAGGTGCGCTGGTAGATGTCATGCTGGTGGTCTCGAAAGAACTCCTCCAGACGGTTGGTCTGCCGCAGCTGGGTGCGAACGGATGGCAAGCGCTGCAGAGGGATTCTGGAGAGAGATGGGCACTGTGTGGGTTAAATCAGACCAGACTGGAGAGAGATGGGCACTGTGTGGGTTAAATCAGACCAGACTGGGCACTCTGTGGGTTTAAATCAGACCAGACTGGAGAGAGATGGGCACTGTGTGGGTTAAATCAGACCAGACTGGGCACTGTGTGGGTTTAAATCAGGGCAGACTGGCAATTTGTCACTTCAATTAGTCTTATTTCTCCAGTGTAGACAGAAATGAGCTGAGGCAAGGGTACTCCGCTCTGACATTACAAACAAAGAAATAACAAAACAATGGCCACGAGTGTCCAGCCCCTTGCATTCTCTCAACTTCTTGATCTCTTAATGAGTGTAAACCAGGGGTGTCAAGATAGATAGATAGATAGATACTTTATTGATCCCCGAGGGGAAATTCAGGAACATAAGGCCCACCAGCAGGGAGTAGATCAGGCCCGCCAGCAGGATTCATGCGGCCCCCCAGAGAAAAAAAAAAGATATTCACATATAGTTGCGTAATAAGCAATACCTCTATGATATGATCAATTGATTAAACCATACTCAAGAAGAGGTATTTTAAGAGGAAAAGAGTGGTATATGACAGCAGTACATGACTTGTACTAGTTTGCTCATAAGTGGGTACAGTAAAGAAGCATATCTTCTAACAACACTCTTATACCCATGCAGAAGAATGTTAATGACCACGACGGCCCCCGTGAGGTCTCATTCCAACAAGTCTGGCCCACTGCCTGATATGAGTACACCCCTGGTGTAAACGCACAGCTGTGTCCCTTACTTTGACAGATGTTGCTAGCGGTTACTGTGAAGGTGGTTGTCCCCAGGTGAAGGCAGACTCACCTCACGATCCCCTGCACCGTGTAGCCCCAGAAAAGAAGCAGAATCGGCCCTCTCATCGTCACGCTCCGGTCCAAGTGTGTGTGTGTGTGTGCAAGTTGGAGTGGTTGACGAGAGGGGATGTTATCAGCCAATCAGTAAGTATCATGCCATTCCACTACACACACACTCAGCATGTTTGTGTGTACGTAAGCGTTTGTGAATAAGGTCACAGTGCACTTAACAGGTCTTTTGGAGGGATTGATCAATTCTCAAAATTCTGCACATTACTGAAGAAGTATTACAGTCACAAAGGGTTTTGAAGTATTGTACTTAAAACTAACATGGGTATATCTGCATTCAAACTGTTGCAGTTGTATTCCAGAGATTTAAATAAATAAATGATTGGGTCTTTTGGTTGAAGGGTAAGGGCAGATGTTACCCTCCTGACCCATAGCCAGGTTACAGTGACCCAGGGCAGCCTGCTGGCCTGGGGGGTATTCCAAGTACGTGGTTTAATGATAAACCTGGGTAAGTAAACTCAGAGCAAGTGGTAGACCTACAACAAGAGCCCTGTGGTATTGTTTTGTTAGGAGAATGAAGCCATACAGCTCATCTATTAGGTTTACCCCTTACTAGGAGTTAACTTACCCAGGTTTGTCACTAAACCACGTACTTGGAATACCCCCCAGGCCAAGCAGAGCAAACATACCCAGAGTTCACCAACACTTTCAGCCTTCAACCCACCCCACATTTGCCCACCTCCACATTTGAGGTTTCCACCCACTTTTAACTTAGTACTGAAATACAGACTGAATATGCAATGTCCACAAATATTATAACAATTTACAATTAATTGCAAAACTAATTGTGAGTGCAAAA
This sequence comes from Alosa alosa, assembly GCF_017589495.1. Lineage (NCBI taxonomy): Eukaryota > Metazoa > Chordata > Actinopteri > Clupeiformes > Clupeidae > Alosa > Alosa alosa. The sequence continues at coordinate 1,430,399 of NC_063211.1, read as the reverse complement.
GGAGAGCCAATACTTCATTCCTTTAAAAGGGTTTTCAAATGGAAGTGAATCAGAAAAGAATCATGACGTCTGGTAGCACGAGTACATTTTTATTGTTCAGTAAACAAACACGGTCCATACTGCCTTCCTGCTTCAGACGAGGGTGTGGCGTGGCCAGGTTGCAACAGTGCATTCAACGTATGACAAAATCTGTGACTACGGAGCTTTCAAACTAAACGAGACAGATGAATGACATCACACACACATGGAAACAGGTGAGCGAGGTCACACACTGCACCCCAAAGGTAATAAATATGCAGTGCTCATCATCCTCATGCTTTTAGTCCTCTTCATACTCCCACACTACTCATCACTACTTAACAAGGGTGGTGGTCTGGTACTCGTTTCCTGCAGAAAAAAGAGGGTTGCAGATGTATTGATTTTGAAGCCAAACAACTGTGTGTCTTTATATGGTAACAGTTGCATGTGTGGATCTACTTCTTGAATTTCCCCTTGGGGATCAATAAAATAACTATCTATCTATCTATCTATCTATCTATCTATTAGAGAGCATGGAATGTTTATGTAGTACACAAATTGAGTTGCATGTGTGTGTGTGTGTGTGTGTGTGTGTGCGCGTGTGGCGTGACACTGGGATATGTAGGCCTTACCTGGGCGCGGCTTTGATGATGTTGTCCACACGCAGGATCATCTCTGCGGCCTCGGCGGCGCTGAGCAGCACCTGCCTCTTCACCTGGAAGCTCTCAGTGATGCCCAGCTGGGCCATGTCGCCGATGATGCCATTCTGCATGTCTGGGGGGGGCAAGGTTCAAAGGTCACCGCCCACGATAAACACACACCAACTCATGTACAAGCGGTTATTGACTATCCTGGATTAGTTAACTCACTCAAGTATGGACTTATTTTGCCAGGACAATGACGCCATAGAGTTCTTCTATTAGTAGGTTTACCACTTATTCTGCTGAGAGACTAAACCATGAACTTGGAACACCCAGTCATGTGTACGTGAGGAAGTAGGAACATAGTTTACCAAATGTGTGCACAGGATATTGTTCAGGGAATAAGAGTGGACAGTGCGTGTGCCACCGCATTTTATCAAATGCATATACACAGTGTGTGTGTGTGTGTGTGTGTTCTCTTCACTCACCTAGGCCATAGGTGGTCTTGTTCTCTACGTGCGCTGCCCTGAGCTGGGACACCAGGTCTGCGCTGTCATAGCCGGCGTTGTCTGCAATAATGGTGGGCAGCTGGAGGACAGAACACGCGTTAACAGATGCTGCAGCTTTCAACACGCTGAATTAAGACCACTTTAAGACTACTATTGATGAAATGCATGTGTGTGTGTGTACTTGCATGTTCACAATTAATTATCTTGCTCTTGTGTTCAGGCATTAAGTGAATGAATAGGATTATATGTCGGACAAAGTATTTGTGAGAGTTCTGTGGATTATACATGAATTCCACTGTGTCCAGGCATAACTTGAAAAAGGCCATGAAGAGGCTCACCATCATCAGAGCTTTGGCAAAAGACTCCATGGCGACAGCTTCTTTGCCTGGCGTTCGGTTGGCCAGATCAGTCACCACCTTTGCCATAAGCATCTCGGAGCAGCCTGGGGAGGGGGCGAGAACACACATGAGGGGTTCTGGCCAAGGTCAGAGTGTTCTGGCCAAGGTCAGAGTGTCATACTAAAGCTTAGTCTGCATTCCTTCAGAAACAATGTCTGATTTAGAACTTGGTTTATGTGCTACTAAACTGAAGTGGAGAAAAAAATGGACAGAAATGTGCAAACTTAAGGGAAAGATGCAGAAAATGTGGCGCGTTATTAAACGGGAAGATGGAATGTGGCGTGTTATTAAACGGCAAGATGGAATGTGGTGTGTTATTAAACGGCAAGATGGAGGGCATACGGACCTCCGCCGAACACGGTGCGCGTCTCCTTGATGGTCTGAGCGAGCACACAGAGTGCATCGTGCAGAGAGCGCTCGGCCTCGTCCAGGATCTGCTGAGTGGCTCCGCGCAACACAATGGTGCAAGCCTCACCTGTCTCACACACACACACGTGCACGCACACACACACGCACACACACACACGTAAACACGCACACACACACACACCGTTAGTATTCACATTAGGACTGCAGCCAGGTTTCCGCTTAGTAACACGGTCTACTTCATACATCCTTTTCTTCAGAATAAAATGCTTCCAACAGCTTTATCCAATCTATTTAGAGTTTCTTTGATTGCTATAATGCACAAATACATATTTTTTTATATCAATAGCTGCATACTACACAGACTCGTCCTCAGGCGACCCTTTCTGCTTGTGCCTTCCTTTAGATTAGTTTATTGCAACAGGTCGTACCCATGGCAACGCCGGAGAAGTGGATGAGTGTGTCCTCTCCGATCATCACCTCCTCGATGAGCTTACAGTGGCCCAACTTCACCAACTCAGGATGGTCAAACGTGGAGGCGATCTCGCCACCTGATGGAGACAAAGGAAACGTCAAATACCATGGCCCTCGTTCTTTCCTGAAAATGACCACTGTGCATCTGGATAGTTTTACAAGGAATACAATTTATGAGGCAGCATGCATGAAAATGACCACTGTGCATCTGGATAGTTTTACAAGGAATACAATTTATGAGGCAGCATGCATGAAAATGACCACTGTGCATCTGGATAGTTTTACAAGGAATACAATTTATGAAGCTGCATGCATGAAAATGACCACTGTGCATCTGGATAGTTTTACAAGGAATACAATTTATGAAGCTGCATGCATGAAAATGCATGAAGTTTTGTTCACATGAGATGATGTAAGTTGAATAATGAAGTGAAACCTTCCTGAACTCCAAAACGTCAATTCAACAAATTATTAAGTAGACAAAGAAACACACCCAGAGTCTTTCTCCCTCGCTCGCTCGCTCTCTCCCTCACCTGTGACCAGTGCCAGACGCTCCACTCCAGAAAAGTCTGCGTGCTCGATGGCCATTACTCCAGCTGCGGCAAACAGCTGCTCTGGGTAGTTGTAGATCAGCTGCCTGAGAAGAGAACCAACCCAATCGCATACGGTCAGGGGCCACAAGGGTAGGAGGAGCCAATACGTTCTATATGTTGATGAAGCAGTTGATGGCGTGTGCAGGTGACGTACCTGTTGATGAAGCAGTTGATGCCGTGCTTGAGGATGCGCTCCACCTTCTCCTTCATCTTCTCCTTCTCCGCCTGCTCGATCTCGGCCACCTTCGCCGTGGAGTCCACACGCACCCGGGAGCCGAAGATCTGAAAGGGAACACACGCAGATCAGACGCCCTCCTAAACACACTCCTTACCCAGAGCAGCTCAGAGATCCAGTGGTCACATGCTCCCTGTACAGAACTCACATAGCTGATGCAACGATTGTCAAGAGAAGAGTGAGAACTAGGATGCAGACCTTGATCTTGTCTGTGTCCATGCCAGTATTGGCAATGAGGATGTTGACATTCTCCATCCTCTTGGGCTGATTGACGCCAATTTTCTTATCCAACAGGAATCCTTTTACAAAAAAAAAAAAAAAAAAAAAAACGGTTAGCAGGCTCCAAGTACATGTTATTAATAAATCTTCACCAAATGAATTGGGTATGTATAACAGTCCCCCCAAACATACACAGGTCTTTAAAAACAAAATAAAACAAACACTGATCACCCAAGGCTCTTCTACCTTTCCTTTCAGCTTTCACTGTCCAACTCATCCCTAATGCATCATTTCTCTCTTTCTCATCTTCTCCATCCTCTCTTCCTCTGTCCTTCCCTCCCTTCCTCCCCAATTTCTCTCCCTCCTTCCCTCATACCTTCATCCAGGTAGGAGTCGGTGAGGCTTCCCCCCAGTTTCTTGATGACGTGGATGGCTTCCAGGTTCCCGGAGCCCTTGAGCCTCATCACGGCCTGCACGGCCAGCTTGGCGAAGTGGTCTTTGTGGTGGGTCAGCAGCTTGGAGGACAGCGTGGTGCGGGAGATATTCAGCAGGTCCTGCTGGAACTTCTCTGGGTCGTTACTGTGTGGGGTGGACGGAGTGATTTAGCAACACAATAAACATATAAACATATAAAATATAAACACAATAAACATATAAAATAAACACAATAAAACATACCACTTTCTCTAACACTTATTAACATCCAAAAATACACCCCAGGTTGTTCTTAGGCCCATTTCAGAGTTTCATCTCTACCAATCAAATGCTGCCTAACACTTCAGGATTTGTGCTAGCAAATTAAAGATGTTCTTCAAACTACGTTAATATTATATGAACTTGTTTCATCTGTATCAGCATATACAATCGCTTCAAAGCCTCATAATTCATAGCAAGTCTACCTGGGATAGTTGCAATCTGGTGGCTTATAATTGAATTCTCAATGGAGATAATTAAAGAGATTTTTACTTCCAGAACCAGAGTGGCCAGGCATTGTTGAGCTCTATACAGAGTGATCGAGTAGTTTTCCAGAAGAAATAAAAATTAAGCAATGCAGATCAAGAAATACCAGGTCATATCAAAAATTGAGTTAAGAAACGTAATATTTACCCATGGTCCACTGCAGTCGCTTTCAGTGCCTCACGGGCCACCTGGGTGGCCTTTCGCCAGCCGCAGATGATCGTCTGAGGGTGGATCTTCTTGCCAATCAGGAGTTCAGCTTCCTAAAAGTCCAACATAAATCTTAATTCTGTCTGTAAACCATTCAGTAACGAACACTACTGACTAGAAAAGAGAGAGACAGGAGTGGCAAGCACCACACAAAATATGTGAGATGCGGAAGTGAGGCGGGAAGACATACCCGAAGTAGCTCAGCAGCAAGAACTGTGACCGATGTGGTACCATCTCCAACCTCATCATCCTGTACTTTGGACATATCTGTGTGTATGAAGGAGAGAAAGACAAAAGCAATCAACTCCAAGTTACAGACTCAACATGGTACTACAAATTGTGAATCCCATTAAATGTAAGTTTGTAACATATAGTTGGTACGCACCAACCAGCACTTTGGCAGCCGGGTTGTCCACGCCAATGGCTTTCAGAATGGTTGCCCCATCGTTGGTTACTGTGACAGTGGCGTCTCTGCCACCACCCAGAAGGATTTTGTCCTAAAACACAACAGCAAGATGTCAGCAAATGAGGACCCCCACAGCATCTTCAGGTTCAGTCATGTGTATGTCAAGCATAAACCAAACTAGTCAGAAGACGCAGGCCTTCCTGTATGAAATCATATCATATAATGAACATTATTATTTAGGAAATGCCTGATATCTATCCAAACTGCCTTCACATACCATCCCTTTTGGTCCTAGGGTGCTCTTCACCAAATCTCCGATGGCGATGGCACCGATGAAGGACGACTGTGAATTAATTGAGAAACCCATGAGCAAGTGATGTTTCACAGCAAATCAGAATCAGGTTTATTGCCAAGTATGTTTTCACAGCAAATCACAATCAGGTTTATTGAGCAAGTGATGTTTCACAGCAAATCAGAATCAGGTTTATTGCCAAGTATGTTTTCACATTCAAGGAATGTGCTCAAGGTGCATGGCATACAATAATAATTCAAATACAAAAACGCAATAAATATACAACATGTTAGGACGAGACAGACAGCCATAAGTGGCAAAGTGGAGAGATACGTAATCACATATGACTAATGATTTGACAGTTTTCACCTGACGAAGCGACTCAACTCACCATGCGGGCGGTTTCAGCCTTCTCTTCATCAGCCCCATGCTTAAAGATATTAACGGGTGCCATTGAAATGGACGCCTGTTGTGAAAATAAACAATTAAGAAGGGTCAATATAACTAATCATGGTTAGTGTGCCCTCACAAGTGAATGCCTTTATATGGCTATAAGAAAGAAAAAGAAAAAAAAAAAAAAAAAAACACAGAAAAGCGTGGACATCAGAGTTTAAGCACCAGGTGTACAGCTCCCGGACATCTTGAATAGAAAGACAAAAAATGCAATAATCATTACAAAAATGCATAATCTGCTTTAGGACTGCACCTGTTAAATTTATCTTCAACTAAACTGTTGACATTTGACGACCCTTTTCACTATTTCTTGCTACTTTATTGATTGATTACTACTCTATTTATTGAAGAAATAATCGAGAGATTAATCAACTATAACCTGCACGATCCGGGTGGGTTTGATTCCCTGTTTCCCCCGTGTGCCATTGAGCAAGGCACTTTAACCTGAGCTGCCCCGAGGAGACTGGCCCCGTGATTATCGACGTCTTAGGATAAAAGCGTCGGTCAAATGAATTACTACTATGACTAATATTAGCAATAGCAAACAGTCTGATCATTATTGCTTATGTACAGACAGCTTTGTATCATGCGAGCATCAAACATGGATCAGTATGTGTCATCTGATAAACAAAAACTCTAATAAGCATGTAGTAACGTGCAATCTGAAAACATTGAATATGGTCTAGACCTTCATTGTAAAAAGGAAACGGCCATGAAAATGCATTAAGATGGTCACTCCCCAAGCAGTTTTCTCTATCTCGTTGACAAAAGTAGCTAAACTAGCACACGGTCTCCTCCCTCTTCTCCTAAGAAACCACTAGAAGCTTACTGGCCTGTTCATCGATGCTAATCTTTACTTGGTGTGAACCAGTTCAAATTACAAAGTATTACACACACGTGTAAAACAAAATAACTATCTCTAACGCAGATTATATAATAGGCAACACTTCAAATTATAAAAATTGAAACGGGTAACAGTGCCTTAGTTTTGCTAGCTACCTGCTTCAGTTACAATACAGTTCAGGCGTGTGGGGCTGTGAGCTGGGTAATGTTAGCATAGCAAGCTTGTTTCATTCACTCAAGCATTAGGCCTATATCCACGATCTGCGTGTAAACATTCTGCAAAGCTGGCAAGGGTCAGCTTGACACTACTTCATTGTCAGGTTTAGAACAGCCCTCTATTTCCACAAGTGTTTCTTCTTGCAACACATTAGCATGCTAGCATGATCGGCTTTATTGTAACGGTAACGTTAGCTTGGGCCCATGTGCTTTCCCCTGTCAATGGATTGCGCATCTTATTCAGACAAGAGGAAGCACACAAATGTGTCAATTTAATCTTCTTATCTCTCTTCAAAACCAAACGTTCACGTATGAACCAATCCTAACACACAAAAACTCACGAATACTCAACATTCAGAACTTTAATACAACAAAGGTATTCGCTTACCATGATGTCTGAAGTTGGTTGAGGCCGTGGACGTTCAGGGAGGAACCAACCAGTCAACGCTGTCGCATTAGGCACGCGAATACTCTGACGTAGATACGTTTTCACAAGACATCTTCGCACCCACAGAGAATAAGGGCTCTGCGCCCAGATCTTGTCGAGCTAGATTTTAGCGCGCTGAATAAGAAAAACTTATTTGCCTAGGTCTAATATATATATCCTTTATAATTTGTGAACAGGACAGAACAGTTTTTACAGTCAACGTTGTAACTTGTTTCAACTTGTAACAACGTTGAAATTATTAATATGATTAAAACTAGAAGGTTCTATGGCATATGTATCTTTATAACTAATGGTGCAGGTTTTAATTATTAGTTTATGACTAATAATTAATAAAAACGACTGTAGGCTATATCAAAAGTACATTTTGAGAAAGAATTCTATGCTGCTTTAAATGCCGCGATCACATTAAAATCGCAAGACATCCAAGTCAACACAGCCTACGATATAATAAATCCACAACTGGGATACAAAATGTTCCCAGCATTTCCCTGGTTTTTGTTTCCACATGAAGTGGCGAGGTGGGGGAAAACGTTTCCCCCGTTTTGCCAATGAACGCACTTAATCAACTTTTCCTGACAGAGTGTTTTTTATTTATGTTCATGGCTATTGTTATTAGTAAATTCTATTTAGGATAGCCTACTCTATTGTTAATATTGGTATTATGAGATAGCCTATTTTTATATTTGAAACTGTTAATTTTAGTGCTAATGTTATGGTTATTGGTGTAATTGTAAGTCGCATATTATTATTATCATTATTATTATAATTATTAACAAATGATCGTAATTTATGAAGACAGGAGAAAGATGCATTTTCGTAAAATTCACTTCAGTCCATAGGATGTGACGCATCCAGTTTTCCTGTTTGCATTTTGTCTCGCTCAGTCGGAGGCGGAGGAGGCTGAGTGGAAAATGGCCGACGGTGTGGATCACATCGATATTTACGCGGATGTTGAAGAGGAGTTCAATCAGGTATGCAAAATGTTCCATTATTTACTACCATGATCGTTGGGAGTACGTACTACCAAAGAAATGCACGGAAAGTGTAACTTGCCAGCACTTTTGTTGTCCACCATCTGTGAATTACCTCCTCAACCGCTGCGGAGGTTGGTCCATGTCTAGCTTTAAGGCTAGCATAACTAGCTAATTCAGCATTGCACTAGTCACATGAATGAATTCTCTGCGGGCAAAGTTATTTTAGTTTTTACAGTTTGTATTATTTTCATCACAAGTGCATGGCTGTTTGGTTTTAGAGTAAGCGTTTTCTTTTGAAATAAAGAATTGCACGTTTGTACATACGCTAACGTGCGTGGCCATTGTTTGCTAGTGTCGATTAGGAACGCCAGTTAGCTTTGAAGTGGCGGGGAAAGGCCTCGCTAACTGAAATTGTGTGTGGCCTGTGCACTTCACATGGCTAATTTGGGGTGTCACAATGTTCAGCGAGATTTCTTGCAAGAGTACAGGTACGATTCATTGTGTCATTGCTATTGATGTTGCATCGTTCATTGTAACGTTAGTTTTAATAGGCAAAGCTATTCAACCATTAACGGTATAGCGCTGTCCAACCCATGTAACCTGAATGGCAGGCAGTCAACTTTTGTTAGCTAACCTTTAACCTGAACGGTAACGTTAGCTGTGTAACCTTAGCTAAATGTTGTTTAGTTGGTCAGGAGCATGGGCATAGGCTGTTATCCCATTGGGAGTGAATTAGGCCTATTCATTTCATGGATTGTATTTTGCCTTTAGTTAATGGTAACGTATCTCAGCTAACGGTGGGACTTTGCAGTGAGTTGTTCTTAGTCAGCTATGCATATTTAATGCGACATTATTTTGGAACATTTGGAAATGTTTTTAACAAGATTTAATGGTACTGGATGTCCTTTTCAAGGCCATGTGTTATTCCTGCTTCTTAATTGGTTTATATTGAGCGGCCTTTCCGGTCTTTGCGTGTACAGATGGGAGTACTGCGTAGTTATTGATCACTGTACAGTAGTTTGACAGGCATCATGTGGTCACCCATTAAGTGAACTGGTGGCCTAACTTTTCCCGACATTAATGAACACGCATGGAGAGATTAATGACTTGCCCTTGTGGGTCGGCTGCCGAGAGGCTTAATTGGAATGAGGGTTTGCAAAGTTTGTTTGAGATAAGCCCTCCGGATTATCAGTGTTCTCTGGGCCAGGTCGCATCGCTTTGAGCTGTCCCTGACCTTGCCCAGAGGGAAGAGCCACCGGGAATCGTTAAAACACACAAATATGCAGGCCTACTTGGACACACTGACACACGCACAAATGCATTACACAGGGTGCCTAGTGTGCACGTATAGAAAGCATCCAGTGTACACACACACAAGCATGTATTGCAGAGGAAAGCACCTAGTGCACACACAGACACAAACATGTTTCTCAGAATGAGAGTCTTTGGGTATAGTTGACCCCAGTGGGGGTAATTAGTAGACAGAATTAGAATCAATGAATTTCCATAGAGACTATGAGCAGAAATAACTGTCTGTCAAAGAATTGAAACTTGTGTTTGGTGGCTCCTTATTAAGAAAAGGCATATGAAAGTATGTAAAATGTAATAACACATTTTTTTAGAGTCTGAAATAATGAGTGATTTTTGTGTGTGTGCGTTGTCTTTGAAATCAGGGTGAGGATTACCCAGTGCACGACCAGATAGACTTGTACGATGACGTAATCTCTCCGTCTGCCAACAATGGAGATGCCCCAGAGGACCGGGACTACCTGGACAATTTGCCCCAGCCTGTGGGCTCGGAGGGGGGCAAGGGCCCTTCATCTAACGTGGTCTACACATACACGGGCAAGAGGATTGCCCTGTACATTGGAAACCTCACATGGGTTCGTCTCTGTTATTGTTTTTGTAAAAAGTATTTTCTGACTTAATCATAACATGACAGTGTTTCCTGCAGAAAATGTGTTAGTTAAGGTGGTGATTGTCTGGGGAGATGAGGGTTATGGCTGAAAAATCCATCGCACCAAGATGACCAACATCAGGCCTTTTCAACACCTTTGTTTTGAGCTTTCCTGCTGCTGCTATAAGTGCTCCTGCTGCTACACCTAATTTTGTTGGGGGACAACTTAGGCCAGTTAAGGTGGCCGCCTTAACTATAAAGCTCTGGAGGAAACACTGTGACATAATATGAATCTCATTATCACTAGTATAATCGCTGAACAAATGTTTGGTCTAATGTGGGTACTGAGTTGCACTATTTGGTCACTGAATGTCTGTCGTGTACTGTGGATTGCTTTATGTGCTCAGGCTTGTAGGTGATGTGGTTGAGCTCTTGACATTTTCAAGGATTAACATGGGTTCTGAAATTGTAGAACATAATTAAAGCTAATTTATTTGATTATCTCTTTCCATAGTGGACGACAGATGAAGATTTGTCAGATGCCATTCGGTCGATAGGTATTAATGACGTGCTTGAGATCAAGTTCTTTGAGAACCGCGCCAATGGCCAGTCGAAAGGGTGAGTAACACAAGTCCGTTTGTTGGTTGTCTTTACTAAAATGGATCAGAAATGACTGTACTTTAGGCTTCTCTCGTAATATCAACATGTGTGTCCCCATAATGCTAGGCTTCTTTAATGAAATGTGTGTGTTTGGATGCAGGTTTGCGCTGGTGTGTGTTGGTTCTGATGCTTCTTCCAGAAAGCTACTGGACCTGCTGTCTAAGCGCGAACTTCACGGGCAGAACCCCATCGTCACACCGTGCAACAAACAGTCCCTCAGCCAGTTTGAGATGCAATCCCGGAAAAGTATGGGCATTAAGCCGCAACATTAAACCTTTCTTTGCAATTTAACAAATAAACATTTTTACATTTGTTAAAATTGCAGAGAAGATACGCTCAGTTGTCTCAATATGAACACTTGCTTGTCTGTTCCAAATTCCTGACCTCTTGTGCCTGTTTGTATCTGTCAGGCACACAATCAGGTCAAATGTCTGGCGAGGGTAAAGCTGGCCCGCCTGGTATCGGCCGCGGCGGCTTCCCCATGGGCGAGGCGAGGCTTCCCGGCCCCCAGGTCCAGGAGGAGATCGTTTCCCCGGCCCAGTTGGACCCGGAGGCCCTCCACCCTTCCCAGGTGAGCCACCACCCCCCCCTCCCTCCTCTCCTCTGCCCCTCTGCCCCTACACTTGGCACGGCAGGCATGGCTCTGCCCCTCGCCCCTACACTTGGCACGGCAGGCATGGCTCTGCCCCTCTGCCCCTACACTTGGCACGGCAGGCATGGCTCTGCCCCTCGCCCCTACACTTGGCACGGCAGACGGCTCTGGGTTCACGGCATCCCTCAGTCCCCGGCTGGAGGCAGTTGCGCCGTCGTTTCAGACTGGCCACCTCGCTATGCCCCCACTTCTCCTCTAAACGCTTTAGCGGCTTAACCCCCACACACACACCACACACACACACACACACACACACACACACACACATACTCCTATGTGAAGGACTCTGTGACCTTTCACCTCTCGTCCAGGTTTGCTCCCAGGAGTTGTGTGAAGGACGGCTCAGACAGCCTGCACTCCTTTCTTCTCATTTCCTCTTCCTTCCCCCTTTTCCCCTCTGTGCTCGTTTTTGGGGGGTGTGTTCCCTTTCTTTCTTTCTTTCTTTCTTTTCTTTCTTTCTTTGCCTTTTTTTTTTTTCCTTTCCCCTCTTTGGCACCTCTTGCTGCTGTTGCTGCCTCGCGGCGTCAGGTGCCAGTTGTGATTGTGGTTTCTCTCCCATCAGGGCCCGGGGCCATAACCCATAGGCACCCCAACAGCCAGCTGATGGATATGAATTTCAATTGCTTCCAGCCGGGCCGCGATGGGAGCTGGCGACCCAGAGGTGAAAGGCCTCATCTCCTATTGACAGAGCTTAAACAAACAAACAAACAAACAAACAAACACGTGTTTTAAGAAACTCACACCCCCCTCCTTCCTTTTCCCTCCCCTCTTTCTTGTTGTCATGATCATATTGTTACTGTCTGTCTTGCGTTACGGTGGCTCTGTGTGTTGTACTCTTTATTGGGCTGTGCTGTCTGTTTGCCTGGGCTAAGCCCAAGGCAGTTGTTTAGTCATTGCAAAAAGGGGTGGGGGGTGGTGGGGTGGGGGGGGGGTCATTATTATTATTATTATTATTATTGTTGTTGTCTTGATCCTTGTCAGTGGTTCATGTTCCCTCAGTCTTTCTGTCAAGTCAATATGAGGATGCCCTTGTACTTATTTCTTACTAGGAAAAAAGTTGGCTACAGATTTTTGTTAGCAGGGTTTAATTTTTACTAAATCTAACACATCAACATGCTGTTTGTGAGAAGCCTGCTTCAGGTCTATAATATATGGTGTATATATAATATATATGAAATAAATGCACTACCCAAGATTTGTATTTAAACCACAGCCCATACCAATAATATTTCGCCTGATCTGTGGAGACAGACGCAAACTCCCTTTGCTTTTAATATCTGTAATGCAAAGTGTGAAAATTAACCTCACCTCATAAAGTATTCATACTATTAGCTAGAAGGGTCCATCTGCTAGTATTAAAAATAAGCTAGCCTAGATGTTTGGTGGCATTCGATTTTTGGCAATGGCTGTGAAGCTGTGGGAACCCTTTAGTGAGGTGGAGTGTCACATTTCCCTCCCTCCCTCCAGGACGGAGTTCTGGGTACAAAGCTCCCAACTCTGCTGTCTGTTTCTTCCTGCTTTTCTATCTTGTCTGATTTAGCTGGGCTGGTGACCTCTATGAAGGCCTAGCTGTCCACGCTTGCTATCATTTGGCCACTACGTCTTTAACCTCATAGAGCTCCAGATGTTTGTTTTTTGTTCAAGTAATATGATCTTTCTATAAGTGTTGATACCCTACTGTGTAGTTGTCTGGATTGAAATGTGCACTTCTAATAAGTGTTTATCGTGTGTGTGTGTGTGTGTGTACATATCTGTGTGTGAGACTACTTGTTAAGTATGTTTTTCTGAACTAAGACCTTGCTAACACCACAAATCTCAATCCTGCTTGGCTCCAAAAGAGCTGCTCATTGGCACCTTTATCTTAGATGTTATGGGCTCATTGCTCTGCCTCTTGCGCTTCTTCTGCTAAGCTTGGCATAGTTGGCCCCAAATTAAATGACTGACTGGCTTTGTACTGAGCCAATGAGCAAAGTGACTTGTGCATGAACTAAAGCTATCGTGTGTTGTGTGGGAGCTTTGAGCTGACCCTCCCCATTTTGTGCTTTGATCTTGCTCATGGTATTATATAAGCCAGTACTTTTTGCCTTGTTATTATTAAATTAGCTTTAGATTTTGAACTTTGCTTGCCATTTAAATTAGGCCCCTCTGCATTAGCATCTTCATTCAGAACTGGTGTTTACCCTCTGCAGATGACTACAAAACATTGTCATGAGGTTATATCGAGCCAAAGTTAGTCAACCATGTTGGCAAAATTGCAGCCTTTGCTGTGTTTCTGTTTTTTGAGCCAGAGTGCAGAAAACAGGAAATAAGCCAAATCAGACCTCAAAATGGTTTGTTTGGTTACATGTGCACCGCCCCTCCACTGGTGTCCATTTGTTATAGACCCTTTCAAGAGAGTTCCATTATCAGCATCATAGTTGGCCCCACAAGGCTTCCGTTTTAACATTCCATATGTTATCTTAATGCAGAGGAAGTAGATTGGGGCCCAAATAGAATGTTTAAGCATTGTTTTTGTTTTTATTGTTGAAAGGGTCTATACCATGACTGTTGGCCTCAAATGACCTGAATGCATTGGAGGCTCTCACTAAGGCTGGGGTTAACACACACAGAGGCCAGAAGGCAAAGGGTTGACCCCCCTCCAGCTACATACACACAGGCAGCCTTGAAATGTATATTTCCATTTTATGTGCGTTGCTCAGCATGTTTGCTGATTATGTCTGCAATGACTAAAGGCAGGTCAGGCAATCTGATCCTCAGAGAATTGGTTTCCTGTGTTGGATTCATAATTGCAACTAGTTAGGTCCTAAAGAGTAATGTTGACACTAGCAAATAGAGAAATTTGAGAAATTTAAGCTTCAATGAGATCAGATGAGATGAGAGTGCCTGAGTCTGCTACTTGCAAAACTAAAGTAATCCTCTTTTTAGCAAGGTTACCTCGAGTGAACTACAACACGTTCAAAGCCTCTCGTAAGTCGTGATGTTTACTCATGTTGTGTTTTTCTTTCTGTGTGTTCTTTTCCCTTCAGGAGGCATGCAGGGACCGCCCCGCCCTCCACCTGGCCCCCCTGGCCCCCCCCGGCCCCCCGGGCCCCCACCTCCGGGACAGGGTCTGCCCCCACCCCTCTCTGGGCCCCCTAACAGAGGCGATCGCCCCCCTCCCCCAGTCATGTTCCCAGGCCAGTTTGGCCAGCCCCCCATGGGACCCCTCCCCCCAGGTCCTCCCCCACCTGGCTACGGCCCTCCTCCCGGCCCCCCTCCCCCCCAGCAAGGCCCTCCTCCCCCAGGTCCCTTCCCTCCACGCCCCCCTGGTCCCATAGGCCCCCCCATGGCCCTGGCACCCCCTCCACACATGCAGGGCCCCCCTGGTGGGCCCCCCCCTGCCCCCCACGTCAACCCCGCCTTCTTTCCCCCGCCAGGCAACAGCAACATGCCCTCGTCGGACAGCAGAGGCCCTCCTCCAAACGACCCCTACGGCCGGCCGCCTCCTTACGACCGAGGAGACTACGGCCCTGGTGGCAGGTAATGTCCATATGCCACGCATGTCTGAACTAGTCTCTGCACTGCCCACACAGCCCAGTGAGTGTCGTCAGTTCAAAACAGTGTTTGTATTTTCTGTTACTTTCTCTGTTTTCACTTAACTTTTCTCATTTTCTGCGAAGTCGTGTGGTTAAAGTTGGTGCTAGTTGTTGTTATTATTGTATGAGAGCGAGGCGCTGTATTTCCACTGCAATACGCACTTATTAGTTTTCCTAACCTTGTGAGGACATTGATGTTGAGGGAGACTCTTTTGGAGGGATCTGCTGCCCATAGAACAGAGTTACCGTAGTGATGACCCTAGTGATCATTCGCGAGTCGCTCTTCCCTGTGACCCTGAATGTCCCTCCCTCTGGCTGCTTCCAGCAACCCGAGACCCCCGCTAATCCCAGACTTTGGGCTCCGGCCCCTGAGAGAGCCCTGGGTTAACGAGGGCGGTATGGCTGATCTGAAACAGGGCGGCAGGCATTTGCCCCCCAGTGCCAGTGACGCAGGGTCAGTAAAGCTCCAAAACATCTGGCAGCCCCCGAACAGGAACCTCAGACTCCTTGCCTGGCTTTGTTTGTTTTGTGTTCATTTTTTTTATTTGTTTGTTTATTTTGAAGAAGTTGTTTTTGTTTATTCTTTGAGTGGATGCATCCCTTTAGGCTGTGTGTCTTGCTGATAATTTGCTCCATTCATCTAGCTTGGCTTGGGAGACTGGGTTGATTTGCATTACATCGCATTTGATGTGTGTCAACTGTAATCCCACATGGGTGGTACTTTCGCAGTTTTACTTTTTGATTAACCCTTATGTGTGAGTTTGTGTGTGTGTGCACCTTTTTAACCCTTTACATTGGGGACGCTCAATCCTTTTCCCTGGATATGCATGCGGTCAGCATTAATAGGGCTCAGATCTGGCTCTTGGCAGTCGACTGCCTCAGCCCGTGTGTGTCCAGCTAAGGCTTGGGGGGGCTATGAAGAGTACATATCCAGGCAGAGGATTAGGCACACTCTCTCTGTGTGTGTGTGTGTGTGTGTGTGTGTGTGTGTGTGTGTGTGTGTGTGTGTGTGAGTGAGAGAGAGATTTTGATATTTCATTGTGTGTCTTGCTTTTGGTACCAAATAATGTTCGTCTCTGACCTTTTGTATGTGCTTGTGTGCGTGTGTGTGTGCAGGGAGATGGATTCGGCACGGACCCCGCTGAGCGAAGCAGAGTTTGAGGAGATCATGAACCGTAACAGGGCCATTTCCAGCAGCGCTATCTCACGTGCGGTGTCTGACGCAAGTGCTGGTGAGAACTACATTGTTTAGTTGTGTGTGTGTGTGTGTGTGTTGCACTAGCTGGAGCCATGAGCCACTTTGCATCAGAAAAGTGATGCTGGCCCATGACGTCACTAGATTCTGTGTGCAACATCGGTGCCATTTTTTGCTTGGCTAAAAAAGCTGTGATTGTTTATAATGGCTAAAAAAAAAGAAAGAATCGATGGATTTGAAGCTAAAATCTTAAGAACGCCCATAATAAAGCCATCTTGAAATAACTTTGTTTGATGTGACCATTTGCTGAGGCCGATTGTCCTGTATTTAATCCTGCAGCGGACTATGGGAGTGCGATAGAGACGTTGGTGACTGCCATCTCTCTGATCAAGCAGTCGAAAGTGTCTGCTGACGATCGCTGTAAAGTCCTCATCAGCTCGCTACAGGACTGCCTGCACGGCATCGAGTCCAAGTCCTACGGCTCTGCGTCGAGGTACGGCTCTGTCAGTCACTCTACTGCTCTCATAAAGGGCCTGAAAGGGGGGTGAGTAGTTTGGTCGTTTGTCCTGAATTTTTGAGAAACTTTGTGATGCTATTGAAATGTGTGGGTTTCTTCAAGTCAATTTTTAATGAGGAGTTAATGATTTTAGTTTTTGTGTGATGTGTTTTAGTTTGGAATTTTTGTAAGTGTGTGTAGGTTGGTGCAGTTACTCATTTTACTTGCACACCCACGATATTGCAGTTAGTAAGGTGTGTGTGTGTGTGTGTGCATCAGATGTGTATGTGTGATCTGTGCGCCTTCATTGACCTGCTGCTTTTCTTGAAGACGGGAGCGCTCTCGTGAACGTGACCACAGCCGGTCGCGAGAGAAGAGTCGCCGACACAAGTCGCGAAGCCGTGACCGCCACGAGGACTACTACCGGGAACGTAGCCGCGAGCGGGATCGCCACCGCGAGAGGGACCGAGACCGCGAGAGAGATCGAGACCGCGAGAGGGAGTACCGGCACCGCTAGATGGCCAGTGAAGGTGTGTATGCCGTGGTTCCCCTGCCCCCCCCCCCTCCTCCTGCCCCCCCTCCCCCTCCTCCTGCCCCCCTCTCCCCCGCCCCCCTTCCTCCTCTAGGAAGTAGAGATTTCATCCAAAGGGCTCCTGTTTTAGCTCATTCAACGTCCGGTAAGTGGGGGAATCCGATGAGGTAAGAGGTTTTGTTGATTGACAATGGAAATTGTACCTCAGACAACTTTTATTGGTCTTGGTGTGATTTTCCACATTGTTTTTCCCTGATGTTGGGGGATAGGGAGTACTAGACATGGATCATTTATGTTCTAATTAAATTCAAAATGACTTTGTTTCATCTGTGGTACACAAGGAGATCAGTTGTAAAACTAAATGGGGAAACTATTCTGAACATGTATATGGGAGCATTTTTGTAGCGACATTGTAGTTTTTGTCTGTATTGTGATTGTGGACTCGTATGCTGTTGAATGAACTAAAACCAAGTGCATTTATTACATGTTGGGGATCAGTAAAATCAGTATGTGAAATGTTGTCATATCTGATGCACAATTGGTTCGCTTAACAGCAAATTTGTCCTAGATTCAAATTTGTGTAGTTTTCATTCTACGGTTTGAATTGATTGAAGTTGATCAAGATATTGGAAAGAAATGTGCAGATATATTTACATGCATAAATACTGATATTAAACTATATTTGTAATACCCAAGCAATCTCATCATCATATTTACAAAATTTATTCACTAGTAAGATGCATATATGAAACCCTCTGCTTCATAACATCTTAATCCATATGTGAATGTATGAGCCAAAAATTAGTAAATCAGAGGTCCCCTCACACCAATCTCATGCTCAGTGCGCGTCCTAATATTCCCAGGTTGTGTACACATGTTTGTGCCGAACCAGTTTTATAATAAGCCCACCACTGTGATTTGCCCTAGCCATTTTAACCTCCTAGCCCTCATGTTTAATAGGACATCTGAGGTATGTGTAATATTGGCCATGTCACTTGGACTGTTTTGTGCTGCTGTTATCTCTTTCACAAATATTGGACATATTTGTAATAATCCTGACTTCTGACAGTATAATCTTGCTACTTATGAAGCTGTCTGTATTGAATAGGGTTTGATTTTGGCATTAGTGTTATTTGAATTGCAAAGGAAATTGACTTTGTTGAATTGAAATGCAAAATATTTCTCTTGACACGACTGCCCTTTAGATAATTGACTGTGAAGCCTTCCATCATTATGATTATTATGCCATACCATATAGCAGTGGAATTCATAGTTTAATTTTCCTGTAATGTATTGATGCACATTGCTCAGCCATTCCATTGATTTGTGGCCAGATAATCATTTTTTGAAGAAATTGCATTGATCACTTATGGGTTTGGTCAGACTAATTTGTATGTACATTCTGGTTTATAAAACTTGAAAGATTCTTAATTAATATCCTTAAAATACAGAAATTATTTTTCAAACTATGGTGGAAATATTCACAATTAGTTGTGGTTCAGACGCAGGTGTGGTCTCATAAGTGATGTTAGCTTGACAAATAAGCAATATCTAGAATAAGATTTGAAAAGGCATAATTTTGAGAAAGTTTTCTGTGGGTTTGTTAACTGTTATCGTCAATGAATATCAGAATGTACTGAATCAAGAAACCTCTCAATTGCAGCCCCTAATGACCAAAGCCCTCTCCAATTGCAGCCCCTAATGACCAAAGCCCTCTCCATGACCAAAGCCCTCTCCATGACCAAAGCCCTCTCCATGACCAAAGCCCTCTCCATGACCAAAGCCCTCTCCAATTGCAGCCCCTAATGACCAAAGCCCTCTCCATGGCCAAAGCCCTCTCCATGGCCAAAGCCCTCTCCATGACCAAAGCCCTCTCCATGACCAAAGCCCTCTCCATGACCAAAGCCCTCTCCATGGCCAAAGCCCTTTTGCTATTTATGCCACTACGGTCTGTCTTCCAGTTATTGTGTAAACCTGACTGTTCTGGTCAATTCTGTCATTAAAACTGTCCATACATACACTACTGACTTCGTGATTAGTACATAGGTGGAGGGTGGCGCATCAGGCCAAAACATGACATGACATGACAAAACACAACATCAACATCAGTTGAGGGCTGCAACTTCACTTTTTAAAATGACAATATCCTGGCCGGACTGCTGTTGTCAGTGATATAAGTATTTGAAATGAACATGATTTCTTAATGTCTAGTGACATACCAGGGCCATTTTATAATTAATTGAAATACATTTCTTACATACGGTTCCTTTAATTACCCATAATAATGTCTCCATCTGAGCCTTGTTGGGTCCAGAAGTCGTTATTTATTTACCTTTTTTTATCTCTACATTTTTTTTGTTAAGCCTGATTCTGAGAATCACTGTAATACCGTGAATCCATTGTTGCCACCAGATCTGTGGCCTCCTGCAATGGAGGGCTTTGGTCATGTGACCTCAGAGCTCACTGGCCTCCTACTGGCTTGATTAGGTTGTACAGTTGTAAAGAAAAATTAGGAACAAATCCTTTTGGCATCTTTATATTTAAGTCTATTTGGTCAGAAAAACTTTAAAAAGGATTCCAAAAAGGAAATATAAAAATCCAAGTATTTGGTAGGCCAATGCTTTTTGCTGCACTGAGAGGTTTCTGTGGCGTTCTGTAGTTTGACATCCTTGCCTCACCAACTGTGTCTTCTGATGTGCCTTTATCTGTTGACCTTTGACCTCTCTGTGCCGAATTGTCCTCAGATCTTAACACATTCTGTTTACTCACCTAGCCTCTGGAGCGAGATCACTGTTGTAGTACAGATGGAAATGACTAGCATGTTTTTGTTTCCAAGTTTGTCCAATGTAGGTTATGGTCCTGTTTACAGGCTTGGAGAAAGCAGATATCCTGATGCCCTGACTGTGTACACCTTTTTGCTCTAGTGTTTTTTTTTTTGTTTGTTTGTTTGTTTGTTTTTGGAAAACAAATTCACTCCTTCATTCTCTCTTTCTCTTCTGTCAGTATCTGTTTTGTCATGAGTACATTAATGGAAATGTTTCCCTTTTCACCACTGGGGTCACTGCATTTCAGGAAGCCTAACTTAACAATATCAGTATGCCTGTCAATACAAAAAAATAAGAATTGAAAGTGAATTGGCCCTTAAACGAATGTGCATTAGCCATTAATCGCATGCCATGTGGAAGTGCATTATGTGAAGCCTCTGCTTTATCACCGTCAAATAAGTGTTACAGTTTTGATGGTGGTAGTATAAACATTCTAATTGCACCAATAATATCACCTCTATAAGATCTCCACAAACCTTATGAAATGCATTGATCTCATTGAGTGTCTGTAGTTCTCAGAATAGAATAGAGAATTGGGTTGGGTTGCCATAGTGATTGAATTTTAAATTGGAGGGAGGTAAAAAGAAAATTGCACCATGTAAAAAAAAGTATCCGTGCTGCAAACCATTTTATTCTTGAGACCAGCTTTTTCCACATTGGAAATGAGACTTCTGTGAATTATTTGAATTTGAGCTTTGCGATAGTCTACTTCACCTATTTAGAATCTATTTAAGCCAGGGGGCCTACTTCACCTATTTAGAATCTATTTAAGCCAGGGGGCCTACTTCACCTATTTAGAATCTATTTAAGCCAGGGGGCTTCGTAACTATCCCATATCACAAGCCAGGTTCTGGCTACCTGGTATATCTGACCTCTTTAATGACATTTCAAATAAGAGACTCCCTTTGGTAAAATGTAGTGTCTAATATAACAGCTTTTTTATTTTTCTTAAATATAAGACTTACTGTGTTGGCGTATCCTGCTTACTAAGATGCATGCGAGTCTTCCCATCCTGTTCTTCCAACTGTGTCCAAAGAGCATTGACTCATTCTTTCTCTTCCCCTTCTGTAACGCTGGCCATGTCTCTCCTCTATTCTGTCCAACGACTGCTGTCTTAGATCTAGTCACATAGAATCCTCTGTAGTCTGTCCAATTGTCTCTCAGATCCCATAAATGCACCAATGTCATGATGTTGACTGAATGCTTTGTGTCATGAGATGAATTGAATGAAAAGTCATTTGAAGTGTGGGATGTGGGACATTTTCTTAATGCATTGAGTTGCTAATGAATCGATCTGAATATGTGAAAAGGCATTTGGTAATGTGGGTGAACACTGCCTACCAGTTTTGCATACTGTTCTTATCTGGCAAAAGTTGCAAAACTGAATTAGAAGTAATATGATCTAAAATTGTAAGCTCTAAAAGTCTTACTAAATCTGCCACTATAGTCAGTACCACAAGGGGAAAAATATGTTCCTTTGCCAATTTGTTTGCATGTGTATACATTTTTGTATGCTTGTTTGTGTGTATGATGGGTCTAGTTAGAGAACGGATAAACAAAGCAAATCTCTGCATGACTGGGTTGCCCAAAAAACAAAACAAACAAACACCACCCTCCGTTTCACACCTTTCAGCTGTCGGAAGAGGAGGAGTCACGCCTGGATAAGCACCCATCCACCCGCCCGTCTCGCCAGGACCTTACTGCTACCCAGCGACCCTCATCTACCTACCCTTCCCTCGCCCTCTCTCTTTCTCTCTCTTCTACCAACTTTGCGTCAGAGGATGGGACTGACATTGTTGTGTAAGGCTACATTAGAGGTGTACAGAAACAAAAAGACCCTTCATCCTATACTCATGGTTTAAAAACAAAAAAAAACAACAAAAAAAACATGCCTCTTTTTTTTATTTTTTTGTTTTATTTGAAAGACATACAAAGACAGACCTATCATACCTGTGTAATTAAAAGAAATCTCTGCTTTGCATCGTAAAATCCACTAAGGAATAAAAACTTTGCGTGCGTTCCCCTAAACGATAAAACATTTTGACCGCTATAATGTATAAACTGTCTGTCTAGGGATATTGTTTTTATAGGGACTACTTCTGGTAAGCGTCTTTATTTTTTTTCTCTTAATGACTCCTTCCCCTCCTTGTCTGTCTCATGGTTCGGATAATGTTTGTAAATGTCTATGCTTTGATTGATTATTAAATAGATTCTGTGTTGTAATAAACTGTTTGCTGGGGTTGCCAATTGCTTATACTCTTGAGTTCCTTAAGCTGACGTCTCACACCTAGTATATATGAAATGTGCCTTGATGGGTCAATGTCATATTACTGGTCATTTGAAGACAGTGCAATGCAGAGAAGTTTCTGTCTTGTTTTATACAGAAGTAATCTTAAAACTTAAAAGAACGTTTTAGGTGTTTATTTTCAGACTACAGGCCACCGTGTGATTTTTTTTAAAATTTTTTTATTTTTTTTTTTTAACAAATATTAAGGTGTACACTAAATTGGGTAAACTATGCTGTTAAATGTCACTGGTCGCTGGCAAGAGACTTATAGTCCCGCTGCCTGACTAATTAACGTCAGGCTTGTGTTCCAGCAATGGTAGAGATGTCACTCCTTGGAGTATAACTGCCACAGAAAACAAAAATGTGTACATTGAAGTGATACTACTACCAGTAAGATATGTGGACTTGTACTCCATGTATACTGACTGTCACATTGTTTGGCAAAAAAAATCAGTTACTGATTGTGCCTTGAAGAGCATTGACATGTAATTTTTTTATTGTGTACTATATTACTGATGGTTGAGTCGCGTAGATGTACATAGTGAACTTAGTGTAGTTAGTAGGATTTTAAAAAGTGGTAACAAATGTTTACATGATCAGTGCTTTAATAGACACTCCCATTTCATTCGTGTTTTTATTGTTTTGTTTTTTTGTTTCTTTTTTGTTTGTTTGTTGACCAAATTAAATGTAGAACCGTTGGTACAGTAGAGTAAAAGTAAATGCACGCTCATGTCAAATGACACTCCTCTAGTCAAGTTGTTGTTGTTGAGCAACAAATTGACCAGTTCATCTGGCCTCTTACCTTCATTGCGGTGATACCAATCTGAAATATCTTGACAGAACTAATGAATGGTTATGGAGTTTGTAATTTTCTAAATTACACTGATGATATTTTGAAAGAGTCCATATGCACATTTTCCTGACATTTTATCAGACAAAACACTGTGACCTGAAATATTTTGCACCTAATACATGCAGTGTAGTTTTAAAACCAATTTGCTTAATAGGCATTGTGATGATGTTAATTGGCTTGGCTTTGAATTTGTTGTTGATCTCAATTTAAATGACTAGTTCCATTTTCTCAGATGTGTTGACTCAAATTCAAGTTTAATTGCACTGATATTGTTTTTCTGTTTTTGGGAACGTATTACACCACTCTAGTCGAATTATATAATACCCCTCAGGGAATGTGGTTTATTTTTTAACAGATTTTAAATGAAAATGTGAATTTCTAGGCTCAAAAGTAGGGCAAACATACTTTCATGCTATTCGTGTGGATATGTGGAGACTATATTACCCAGGCACTGTATGTGGAATGAGGACCTTTTGCAGTATTTTACATGCAGGTAAATTGAGTGGCCATCTAAACGTACATTTTTGAATACTGGTACCATTCTTCTATGATTTGTCACATCTCAACCTTATCCTTCCCTCTTTTTAAGTCATAATTTCTTACTTTGTTAACAACAAGGGATCAGTTTTCAACAAAAAAGTTTGCACACAGTTCAAATACGTATTTGTCTGTATCAATACACATAACATATAGTCACTGTGTAGGAATTTATAAGCCTTGTTTTGGCTAGCTGTGTTGTAGCAGGCTTGTATTCAAGTGTCTGATTCAGACCAGTGATCTACTGAATCGTGTTTTATTTTACTGACCTGTTCCCAATTATGCAAAAATGCATTTTAGACACACACACACTCTCTATCAGGGATTATATTAGGCCCTGGTTACATTTCATTTATGCATTTGAATGTGGTTGTTTTGTACTGTTTTTTTCCAGATCTGTACAGTATTTAAAGGATAGATCTTTTTTCGTAAGACATTGTCATGTTTTGGGTGTTCTTAATAAAGTAGTGTGCCACAGTGTTTCACTTGCACTATAGCTTGGTGTTAGCGCTATAGCGATTTTTCCAATTTGATTGATCAAGATTCAAAGCCCTGTAGAGAATATAGACGATTCCAGCACTGATCTCACACTCCTCTGGCTAAACTTTATTTAGGGTTAGCTAGTGTCTGGGGAGGCAGTTATGGTTCCTTTTGAAATCTATGTTGTAAGTTTATCAACAGCTGGTCTGTTTTATTAGTATGTGTTTTATTAGTAAGTTTTGAAAATGGACATGGTCAACAGTGTTGCTAATATTTTACGCCTCTGGTAAGTTGGACATATTTTTGCCATATAAATTATTTTAATAGTTCCTATGTGTACACAGTTGTGCTATATAGTTTCTATTTTTACTATATATATTTAATTGTTTAGGAACTGTTATCTGACATGTGAAGTAGCCTTGTAGATGCAACATTAGTTTAAATGTAAAAAGTAATGTCAGGGATGTATATTTTTTAAGT
Organism: Alosa alosa; assembly: GCF_017589495.1. Taxonomy (NCBI): domain Eukaryota; kingdom Metazoa; phylum Chordata; class Actinopteri; order Clupeiformes; family Clupeidae; genus Alosa; species Alosa alosa. Next base: position 1,405,678 of record NC_063211.1, on the reverse strand, counting down.
ATTGCTTTTATACCCCTTGACTCCAGCTTCTCAGCTTTTGAGAGATCCAGGTAAGTAGCCATGCAGATCATCAGTACGAGGGGATCCAAGATGTTGGTGGGTATAGACCTATTTGGCCTATTTACTGTACATGGTTTCAGCCTGGCCTTAGACTAATAACATTTCAATGAGAATCTCTATAGGAAAGCTTTCAGTTTAGAAGTGGACTTAATCCATGTATGAGAAACTGCCTGATTGAGACTAAGTGTTAATTCTGTGCAGAATGTTCGCTTCTGGGGCATCAGCCTGTCTGATATCACCATTAAATCAGTTTTATCCAATCAGGCTACTATGGAAGTGGTGTCTTTATGGACACTTAAAATTGAGCTACTGATTATGAAATTATGTGCATTTTCTTTATTTCCCTACACAGTTTATAAGGGTTTTTAGGGGCTAAACTGACAAATTTGACAAGATTGGATATTGAGAGCTTGAACATCCTGATTTATAAGTAATTCTCTTTTTGTAGATATAAAATGGATTGTTCAAAAAGATGGTTAAATCATAGAATATATTTTGCTTCAGAGTATCTTTGTCCAGAATTTCAGTCTCAAAATAAAAACCTTTGATGAACTCAGTTTTGTGTTTTTTTCCCCCTCTTCATTATTTCTCCCTTCTCTTAACTTATTTACAGTATGAAAGGGTGATTATAAGATACTGTATATATATATGTCCATGAACTTTGAGCCAACTAGTGGTACACATATTAAGGGCACATTCAATCATACACTACCCTTCAATCCCTGTTGTGATATGCCATGTCAATTAAAATGGCAATGGCAATTTATTTTAAAAAGAAGGATATGTTAATTTACAACGAGATTAATGGTAAAGAAGATGATGCTGGTAGGCACCATTTCTCAAGAGAGGTCCTCAGCCTTTTCTGTTTTAAGGCCGGTCTATTCATACTTGTGGCATTATAGATTCATTCATACCTCACCCGACGATTATGACATTAAGAATGCTAAAAGTAACGTTAAGTTAGCTGACAAATTTGCGATGATGGACCTTTAAGTTTGGCAATATTCATTGTCGGTAAGGGAATATTTTATTATGACTTCCCGGTTGAAAATTCCAGATTCTCGGAGAAGTAGGCTAACGTTAGATGTCTATATATCGCGAGACCTTACGTCTTCAAATAGTCATGCGCAGATACGCACACGTGTTCCTGTGCGACTGCGTTGCGAAGATGGCGGACGGTGAAGGTAAATGAGAGCTCAAAGTTAACTTTGTTTTTTTTTTTTTTCATTTTTGCATGATTGTACTGTTCTGCGATTTTCGCATTTCTCACACAAATATTCAAAAACAATGTAATTTAGTACTGCACACAAGAGCAGTCGAGCATGCACTCTTGTAGGTATTTAAGATGTCTGCGTCAATCGAACTAGTACGGCAGCCGCATGGGCGCCTAATGAGTGACTAGGGTGTTAAGAAAAAACTGAGAACCCCATCCTAGTAACCTTATTTGTCTCCAGTTGGTGTTTTGGGACATGGCCAAAGATCTTCCACTTGTCAGTTAAAAATTTAGCTGTTCTTGTCTATGTAGTCTTGTTTTGTGATTCATGTTTGCGCAAATATTGAACGTTAACGTTACTGTCGTTTAGCCGCCTATAAAAATGGCTAACGTTAGTCGGCCACAATGCGTCAGTGTTTATTTGCAATTCTGGTATTAAAAATGCGCTGCGTTTTGGTTATTCTAAAAGACGTCGACTTCGTTTTTTTTGGTTAATGTTGATGTTAACATGTAACTTTGCCGAAGTTGCCATTCCAATAGCTAACTTGCTAACTAGCTGATCACTAACTTCAACAATTGCCCAATTTAAGTAGTCTAGCTAAACTTAAAACTTGTTTTTGTTGCCAAGTCACCACTGAACTTCGTCATTTACCAATGTAAGTTAAATTAATTCCGATATACCAATTCCGATTGCTTCAGTAAACTCCCACGTGGTAACGTTAGCTAGACTTCGCCACGTGGGTGCACGAAGCTGGTGACCCGGCCATGTTGAGTTTGGGTTGGCTTGGTGGCTTTGCAAGGCCGTTTGTATGTTAATGCAAATTATTTGTTCTGATCGTATATATTTTGACGTTTGAGATTAAACATATAAATTCAAAGATGAAAGTTTGCAGCCAGTGTGTTGCCGGTTATATTGCCTGCGCTAGTGCGCTCAAAGTTTTGCATCAAGGACTTGGTGTGAGAATTTAGCAATCCCAATAATTTGTCTTGTTTGCCTCCAATTATAGTGAAGAAGGAGAAGAAAAAGAAGCAGAAAGTTGCAGATCATGAAGTTGGGGTGAGTCCAGCAACGATTATTATACCATGTAGTAGCTCATTTCTGTACTGCACAAGTTAAAACATGTTTACCTTCCTACAGGACATTCAAGAGTCTGGCGATTTTCTCATCAAGCCAGAATCTAAAGTAGCTAGTTTGGACACATCTCAGTGGCCTCTGTTATTGAAGGTAAGTGAATGCCTCCGGTATAACTATGCATTACACATGTCCCTGCATGGCATTAGCATTAGGCTAAACGGGTATGGCGTGTGACGTGATGAAGCAGTTTATCCATTCTCTGAGTTCTGCTGGTGCTCGCACTCTCTGCGGCTCTCGCGTCTGTTCTAGGCACAAGAGTTTCCGGCTGCCTGCGCCTCTCCCGCAGGTCCAGTGTTCTACTGGTTCTGTGGTCAGAGACCGCAGGTGGGCTTGCAGGGATGAAGCCTGGCCCTCACAAAGACGAGTGTAAACGGCTGATCACATGCCTCACCCAGACCATCCCATAAGGATGGTTTCTAGTAGTGTAACAGCGCAGTGTTTGTGTAAATGTTAGTTCTTAGCAGTCGAACAGGACTTAAAATGACCTTAATGAACATTACATTAACATTGAAAAGAACAGTTTAGGGAAGTCCTATTACAGGGTGTACATGAGCCGTGTGTATTTGATGCTAATGTACAGTCATACTTTGCAGAATTTTGACAAACTAAACATCAGGACTGCACATTACACTCCCATTCCAAATGGATGCAACCCACTGAAGAGGAACATACACGATTATGTCAGGTATGATGGTTCATTAGCATTCTTCTGTTGGAACAGCACAGCCACATGATGTCTCTTAGATAGCACTAGCACTATGTGCAAAGATGACTTTTATCTACTACCCTAAAACTGATGGCTACCATACAATTCTGTGCCTGGCTTTTCTTTTGGCATTCAGTGCCCTTAGATGTGAATTTATTTTTGTTTCTCTTCCATGATTTGTATTTTGTTCCTCTACTCTAGGTCGGGCTTCATTAACCTCGATAAACCTGCCAACCCGTCCTCTCACGAAGTGGTGGCATGGATCAAGCGCATCCTGCGAGTCGACAAAACTGGCCACAGCGGCACGCTTGATCCCAAAGTCACCGGCTGTCTGATCGTGTGCGTGGACCGTGCCACCAGACTGGTCAAGTCCCAACAGAGTGCCGGTGAGTTACGCGGCCGTCCTGAGTCTCTTGTCACGCCTATGGGCTTTTGCTGCTCTGCCGTTTGCAGTAACGTTACAGTAAATAAGCGGCTTCAGCTCACTACTCTTCTGCTCTCTATGCAGGCAAAGAGTATGTGGGTATAGTACGGCTGCACAATGCCATCGAGAGCGAGCACCAGCTTTTGAGGGTAAGTGCCTACATGTATGTGTTAACATTGTCTTGAGTTTTCATTGCCATATACTGAGGCATCATGCAATTTGGCACTATTGAGCAGTTCATTGTTAAGGGTCACTGCCTCCTGGAAACAATGTCACTAAAGTCTTCTTTTTTTTTTGTGTTTAGGCCATGGAGTGCCTTACGGGGGCGCTGTTCCAGCGACCTCCCCTCATTGCTGCAGTTAAGAGGCAGCTGCGAGTGCGCACAATCTACGAGAGCAAGCTCATCGAGTACGACCCTGAGAGGAGACTAGGTGAGGGGCTGCTCTGTAGATATTGTCCAGATGTCTAATCAGTTGTACGTTCACTAACTAATGCAGTCATGTGTGCATTCTGTGGAGTTAGGGATGTAACGATTACTGGTATAATGGTAAACCGTGATATAAATGTTGACTATAACAATTACCGTTTTCATTTCAAATAATATCGCATAATTATCGTAGTTGATTACCACGGTGTGGAAACCGTGTGTTTAATCCTTCCCAGCTTCATCTGAGCTTGCTTTTGACATACAGTAGGCCTGAAAATACTGGTGCCCTACTGATTCTGTTGTCTAATTGATTTATTTAACTGCGATTCGGATTAGGTTACACCTGATTTTAAAAGGCGCAACATTTTCACCGCAAAACGTCTACTGTATCATGTAGCCACTCTGAGTCTTTTTACACTGCGATAATACTGAAAAAACGTGATCATTTTGGTCCTTATAAGCGTGAGGTTAAATTAATATCGGTACATCCCATTGTGAAGTACTCTGGAACATGGACACACTTGTGCTGTTGGAATGAGACCGGTAGATTCCAACCTTCAATGCGCTCCCTTTGTGTGGCCCTGTAGGCATCTTCTGGGTGAGCTGTGAAGCGGGCACCTACATCAGGACGCTGTGTGTGCACATGGGCCTGTTGCTGGGCGTCGGGGGCCAGATGCAGGAGCTGCGGAGGGTCCGCTCCGGAGTGATGGGAGAGAAGGTCAGTCATTAAGGGCAGTGTGACCAAAGCATAGTGGCTGAATTTGAAGGCTCCCACCTTTTGAATGTTTCAGAATATTTTACTAGCATAGATTTTTAAAAAACAAATTTAAGCATAGTGGCTGAATTTGAAGTCCATGGCAATGGTCATAGCTGGTGCAAGACTGATCTATATATTGGCACCAAATGGCTAGTCATATTTGAGTGCCATTAAATTACTTGTGTGTAATTAAATGATTCATTGATCTTACAGGCTATTTAAATTGATCTGCATGTTCCTGTGGTGATTGTTCCAAAGTGTTGAGTTCAGTTCTGGGCCTCTTCCCCAGTCCTGGTAATTTATCTTTGGCACAGCATCATGCTATGGGTTATTTGTTTGGGTTGGTCCTTCCATGTCCACCTCACTCTAACCATAGCTAATACCTCTGTTTGATAGAATGGATGTTGCATGTACAGCTAGCAAATTCCTTTTTTTAACCACATGGTGACTTTTTCTTGCCTCAACACAGGATAACTTGGTGACCATGCATGACGTGCTGGATGCCCAGTGGCAGTTTGACCACAACAAGGACGAGAGCTACCTCAGGCGTGTGATCTTCCCCCTGGAGAAGCTGCTCATCTCTCACAAGAGGATAGTCATGAAGGATAGTGCGGTAAGTGGCGTCTCTGCATTCATCCCCTCAAGATGGTTGGTCACAGAGTAAAGTGTATTGTGAAGTCACTTGGGTTCTTGTAGTTTGAAGAGTTCACATATAGCGATCAATATGCTCATTCTTGTTCCTATTGTGGCATACATTTGACAGGTTAATGCTATCTGCTACGGTGCCAAAATCATGCTCCCAGGTGTCCTCCGATATGAAGATGGCATCGAGATCAACCAAGACATCGTAGTAATCACCACCAAGGGGGAGGCCATTTGTACAGGTTAGTCACAGCCTTTGTCCTGCCCTCTTTTTCATACTGAAGAGCCACATGATGACTACAGAATAGAATACAATAGCACTCTGTGCAAAGATGACTACTATCTATCACCCAAGACTGATGGTGTTCATGTGGGTGAATAAAGTGCTATTTTGAGGAAGCCAATTAAAGCCTTTTCTTCTCCCCGTCCCCTCCCTTGATCTGTGCCGCTAGCGGTTGCACTTATGACAACGGCGGTCATTTCTACCTGTGACCATGGAGTCGTTGCCAAGATCAAGAGGGTCATCATGGAGAGGGACACGTACCCTCGCAAGTGGGGACTTGGACCCAAGGTAACCTCCTCAGCCCAGGCCCAGCCTGCATGTTGGTGTGCTCACACTTGTGAAAGTGGCTAGGGGTGGGAAGACTGCCGCCCTGCTGTGCTAATGCTAAATTCTGCCTCAGGCTAGCCAGAAGAAGATGATGATCCAGAAGGGCCTCTTGGACAAACACGGGAAGCCAAACGGCAGCACACCTGCAGAGTGGACAGACAGCTATGTGGATTACGGGTGATTACTCAAACCCTCAAATGTTAATTAAGACGTGTTTGTTTGCATCATTGAAACTAGCTCAACTGTGTTTGGCAATGGTGCATCGGCGTTGGCAGATATTTTGTGAATTTCATTAACATAGGTTTTAGGGTCTGCTCGCTATATTGCTGCTAGTCTCTTTTCTGAATGTGACTTTAGGGTGAAGGTTTTTAGTGTTGAGTACATGATGTAGCTCTTTCCTCATGCTTGATTTCTCTACTTTGGATTTCAGTGCAAAGAAGGCTGCAGCTGCAAAGAAGGGCGACGAGCCAGCCACACCTGCAAAGGTAAAAGATGTTTTAGTTATAAATGTCCCTCTGTACTGAACAGTAACCATGTAAGGGGTGAAAGATTGGTTTCTCTTCTTTTAAGTATATTTTTTGGGCTCGTTGCCTTTATTTGTATAGGACCGTGAAGTGAGACAGGAAGTAAGTGGGAGAGAGATGGGATGGGACCGGGATATGACCGCAGGTCGGATTCGAACCTGGGTCCCCGTGGGCACTTGGACCCGTATATGGTATGAGCGCTGTAGCCTGTTGTGCCACAGCGCCCCCTGAAAGGTTGGTTTCTGATCGCGTTCTTCTGCCTGCAGCGCAAAAGGGTAGAGAGTGGAAGCGACGGCGAGGGGAACGCAACGGAACCTTCAACGCCTGTGACGCCCAAGACTGACGATGAGCTGAAGAAGGAAAAGAAGAAAAAGAAAAAGGAGAAAAAAATGAAACTGGCGCAAGAGGAGCCCGCAGCCGAGGCGGCGCAAGAGGAGCCCGCAGCCGAGCCAAGCGAAGAGGTACGATCCTAGTGCTCAATGACCTCATGGTCCTAGTGCTCAATGACCTCATGGTCCTAGTGCACAATAACCTTATGGAAGCGTAGAGGTACGATCCTAGTGCTCAATGACCTCATGGAAGCGTAAGAGGTACGATCCTAGTGCTCAATGACCTCATGGTCCTAGTGCTCAATGACCTTATGGAAGCGTAGAGGTACGATCCTAGTGCTCAATGACCTCATGGTCCTAGTGCTCAATGACCTCATGGTCCTAGTGCTCAATGACCTCATGGTCCTAGTGCTCAATGACCTCATGGTCCTAGTGCTCCATGACCTCATGGTCTTAGTGCACAATAACCTTATGGTCCTAGTGCACAATAACCTTATGGAAGCGTAGAGGTACGATCCTAGTGCTCAATGACCTCATGGAAGCGAAGAGGTACGATCCTAGTGCTCAATGACCTCATGGTCCTAGTGCTCAATGACCTCATGGAAGCGTAGAGGTACGATCCTAGTGCTCAATGACCTCATGGAAGCGTAAGAGGTACGATCCTAGTGCTCAATGACCTCATGGTCCTAGTGCTCAATGACCTCATGGTCCTAGTGCTCAATGACCTCATGGTCCTAGTGCTCAATGACCTCATGGAAGCGTAGAGGTACGATCCTAGTGCTCAATGACCTCATGGTCCTAGTGCTCAATGACCTCATGGTCCTAGTGCTCAATGACCTCATGGTCCTAGTGCTCAATGACCTCATGGAAGCATAGAGGTACGATCCTAGTGCTCAATGACCTCATGGTCCTAGTGCTCAATGACCTCATGGTCCTAGTGCTCAATGACCTCATGGTCCTAGTGCTCAATAACCTTATGGAAGCGTAGAGGTACGATCCTAGTGCTCAATGACCTTATGGAAGCGTAGAGGTACGATCCTAGTGCTCAATGACCTCATGGAAGCTGAGGTAATGCATCCTAGTGCTCAATGACCTCATGGAAGCCCAGAGAGGTGCGATCCTAGTGCTCAATGACCTCATGGTCCTAGTGCTCAATGACCTCATGGTCCTAGTGCTCAATGACCTCATGGAAGAGGAGGGCAATGATCCTAGTGCTCAATGACCTCATGGTCCTAGTGCTCAATGACCTCATGGAAGCCGTGAGGAGGCACGATCCTAGTGCTCAATGACCTCATGGAAGTTTAAGAGGTAATGATCCTAGTGCTCAAATGACCTCATGGTCCTAGTGCTCAATGACCTCATGGTCCTAGTGCTCAATGACCTCATGGAAGCTTAAGAGGTGCGATCCTAGTGCTCAATGACCCTCATGGTCCTAGTGTGTCAATGACCTCATGGTCCTAGTGCTCAATGACCTCATGGAAGCATAGAGGTACGATCCTAGTGCTCAATGACCTCATGGTCCTAGTGCTCAATGACCTCATGGTCCTAGTGCTCAATAACCTTATGGAAGCGTAGAGGTACGATCCTAGTGCTCAATGACCTCCTTGATCCTAGTGCTCAATGACCTCATGGAAGCAGAGGTCCTAGTGCTCAATGACCTCATGGTCCTAGAGGTAAGTGCATCCTAGTGCCAATGACCTCATGGTCCTAGTGCTCAATGACCTCATGGTCCTAGTGCTCAATGACCTCATGGTCCTAGTGCTCAATGACCTCATGGAAGCGTAGAGGTACGATCCTAGTGCTCAATGACCTCATGGTCCTAGTGCTCAATGACCTCATGGAAGCCGGAGGTACCATCCTAGTGCTCAATGACCTCATGGAAGCCGGGCGAGGTACGCATCCTAGTGCTCAATGACCTCATGGTCCTAGTGCTCAATGACCCATGGTCCTAGTGCTCAATGACCCCATGGAAGCCAAGAGGCACGATCCTTCAATGACCTGGTCCTAGTGCTCACGACCTCATGGTCCCAGTGCTCAATGACCCCATGGAAGCCCAGAGTGCTCAATGACCTCATGGTCCTAGTGCTCAATGACCTCATGGTCCTAGTGCTCAATACCCTTATGGAAGCGTGGAGGTACCCATCCTAGTGCTCAATGACCTTATGGAAGCTTAGGAGGCACGATCCCAGTGCTCAATGACCTCATGGAAGCGTGGGAGGTGCGATCCTAGTGCTCAATGACCTCATGGAAGGCGTGAGAGGCGATCCTAGTGCTCAAATGACCTCATGGTCCCAGTGCTCAATGACCTCATGGTCCTAGTGCTCCCTGACCTCATGGTCCTAGTGCTCAATGACCTCATGGTCCCGTGCTCAATGACCTCAAGCTGTGGAGGCAGACGCATCCTAGTGCTCAATGACCTCATGGAAGCCGTGGAGGTGCCATCCCTAGTGCTCAATGACCTCATGGTCCTAGTGCTCAATGACCCTCATGGTCCTCCTAGTGCTCAATGACCTGGTCCTGTGCCTCAATGACCCCATGGTCCCAGTGCTCAATGACCTCATGGGAAGCATAGAGGGGTAATGATCCTAGTGCTCAAATGACCTCATGGTCCTAGTGCTCAATCCCTCATGGTCCTAGTGCTCAATGACCTCATGGTCCTAGTGCTCAATAACCTTATGGAAGCCGTGAGGCACGATCCTAGTGCTCAATGACCTTATGGAAGCTGTGAGGCACGATCCTAGTGCTCAATGACCTCATGGAAGCGTGAGAGGTACCGCATCCTAGTGCTCAATGACCTCATGGAAGGAAGTGAGAGGTAATGCATCCTAGTGCTCAATGACCTCATGGTCCTAGTGCTCAAATGACCCCATGGTCCTAGTGCTCAATGACCTCATGGTCCTAGTGCTCAATAACCTTATGGAAGCGTGAGGTAGTCGATCCTTAGTGCTCAATGACCTCATGGAAGCCGTGAGGAGGTAATCAGATCCTAGTGCTCAATGACCTCATGGTCCTAGTGCTCAATGACCCTCATGGTCCTAGTGCTCAATGACCTCATGGTCCTAGTGCTCAATGACCCATGGTCCTAGTGCTCAATAACCTTATGGAAGCTGAGGTATCATCCTAGTGCTCAATGACCTTATGGAAGCGTGGGAGGCACGATCCTAGTGCTCAATGACCTCATGGAAGCCGTGAGGTATCGATCCTAGTGCTCAATGACCTCATGGAAGCGTGGGAGGTAATGATCCTAGTGCTCAATGACCTCATGGTCCTAGTGCTCAATGACCTCATGGTCCTAGTGCTCAATGACCTCATGGAAGCGTGAGAGGCACGCATCCTAGTGCTCAATGACCTCATGGTCCTAGTGCTCAATGACCTTATGGAAGCGTGGGCATGACCCCTAGTGCTCAATGACCTCATGGTCCTAGTGCTCAATGACCTCATGGTCCTAGTGCTCAATGACCTCATGGTCCTAGTGCTCAATGACCTCATGGTCCTAGTGCTCAATGACCTCATGGTCCTAGTGCTCAATAACCTTATGGAAGCGTCGAGGTATGATCCTAGTGCTCAATGACCTCATGGAAGCGTAGAGGTACGATCCTAGTGCTCAATGACCTCATGGTCCTAGTGCTCAATAACCTCATGGAAGCCGTGAAGCTGCATCCCTAGTTCTCAATGACCTTATGGAAGCATAGAGGTACGATCCTAGTTCTCAATAACCTTATGGAAGCATAGAGGTACGATCCTAGTTCTCAATGACCTTATGGAAGGGGACTTCAACTGGGCACAGACTGAACTTTGCAGAGCATCAGGCCGAATGAAAGTTAATTTGGATGTTTTCTTTTAGCTCTTAGTCTGGGGAACGTTTTGTTTTCATAAATGGGAACTTCAATGTAGTAGTGACTATTGGGTGTCCATACTGGTGTGGCGCACGGGGCTGGTGTTTTAATGGCTAATGATGTGGCGCACGGGGCTGGTGTTTTAATGGCTAATGGGTGTCCAGACTGGTGTTTTAATGGCTACTGGTTGTCCATACTGGTGTGGCGCACGGGGCTGGTGTTTTAATGGCTAATGGGTGTCCAGACTGGTGTGGTGCACGGGGCTAGTGTTTTTAATGGGTGTCCATACTGGTGTTTTAATGGCTACTGGTGTTTTAATGGCTACTGGGTGTCCATACTGGTGTTTTAATGGCTACTGGGTGTCCATACTGGTGTTTTAATGGCTAATGGGTGTCCAGACTGGTGTTTTAATGGCTACTGGGTGTCCATACTGGTGTTTTAACGGCTACTGGTGTTTTAATGGCTACTGGGTGTCCATACTGGTGTTTTAATGGCTACTGGGTGTCCATACTGGTGTTTTAATGGCTACTGGGTGTCCATACTGGTGTTTTAATGGCTACTGGGTGTCCATACTGGTGTTTTAATGGCTGTTTTCTCTTTCCAGGCTGGTGAAAGTGCAAAGAAGAAAAAGAAGAAGAAGAAACAGAAGGAGGAGGAGCAAGCGTCTGAGTGACTGCTTGAGAGAAGCGTTTAAAAACTCTTTAACGAAACTGTAAAAGTGAGCGGCCCTGTTGGACAAGGGTTAATGCCTGGACAGGGTGACTGGACCTGTTGGCTCAGGGTTCTGACTCCGCCCTAACCGTTGCCTCTGTTGTGTTTTGGATTCCGTTATCCTCATAGAGGCACTAACGAGGCTGTAGTCGGTAACTGTTTATGTTGACCATGGTATGGAGAGATTCTTCCCCAGATTCTGTAATATAGGTGTGCTTTCACTTTTCTTTTTCAACCAACTGAATGTGGTAACTGTTTTTGCTGTTATCCATGTGTGTAAAACTTTTTTTTTTTTAACCTTGTAAATAAGAAATCAAGTATTATATGAATTGCATTTGATTAATGAGGTTTTTTTCTACAAAAGTTAAGTGAGTGGTCTCTTATTTACCTCTTTGTTAATGTGGCATTATGACTACATTTTAGTGAAGTCCTTATTTGGGAAATGTTGGTTGAGTTGAATTAATAAATCCATAGACTAGTCTGTGGACAAATCTTGTAGGCTATTTAGGAGTCAAATTTGGTGTAAATTTAGTGTTTGTTTTTTTCCCCCTCCCCTCAATACGCATGTCAATAAATGCCTATCATAAGTTGTCAGAACTCTAGCTGTCCTGGCTAACTAATTAATGTTATCCTAAATCTTGTACAAAGACATTTGTGACTAGCTGGACCTAGATGCAATAGAAAAGCATTATAGACTTGCATGCTAACTCAATTCTAAAAGGGTATTGACTTTACAGGGTAAAATGGATGGATTTCTTCACATCGTTGACACAAGACACAAGTGAGTTCATGCCTCAAAACAGTAGTAATAAGTCCAATGTGACCCTTACATAACGCCAAAAAAGGAATCGATGATTTGTAGAGTGAGTGAGGGCTGGTATGGGCATTTGCATAGGCTCTTTTTTTGGTGCAAAGATGGCAGTTTTCAAAATCTTAGGTCTTTTGGACCCTGCCTTAAGGTTCTGTTTGTAAAACATGGCCAACGTCTGAAGTTCTGTGAGAAAAGAATCTGTTTCTAGAGGAAGCGTTTTGCCTAGTGCTTCTCTGTATGATGGATTATGGTTGAGAGACTGAAGTTCTTGACATGGAAGGAGATCCAAGCAAAAAATGAGGTTACACTAGAAAAAATATTTAATAAAATACTATTGATAGGATGGCAAATGTTTCCAATATTCTACCTGACACAACCCATGATAATTTGAATATGTACTGTACATAATGTAAATTGTTACCCAGTGGGACCCCATTGGTCATATGCATAAGCTTATGTTTTAGAGACAATTTGCAGGTTAATCCAGGTAGCACTGTGAGAGTAGTTGGTGCAGATTTGTGGGGCATGACACCCAGCAATGCACTGATCTCAAGTTCATACCTATTTCTGAGGGAAGACTGACCTTGATTCTGCTGCAGCCTGTGACGAGACTCGTGGCATTCTTCGTTCTACGTAAACCGCGCTTAGAGCGTTAGTATCTTTTGACACATCGTATCACGGACGCGTAAGAACAATCCATTAGAAATTAACATAATTATTCACTATTTTAAAACACTACGATGACAGAGCAGTTGTTCTTCAGCACCCTCCAGCGTAGAGGGTCAGAAGTACAGTAAGCCGTCGGTCAAAAACACTGTACATAAAATGAGCGACGGCGCGCTGCGCGTTCTAGTGACAGTGTGCGCCATTTTGAATCGAAAATATGACCGATTTTTTCCCTGCCTTGCATGTGTAAGCCAGAGTGGGACAAGCGTTGGCGATCTGTATTTATGCAACGATACATACAACTAGTAGAAGTCAAGTTAAGTAAATAGTGATTGTATGTCGCATTCAGCCGAAAGATAGATGGCCTTACTCCTTCGGAGGAAGTAGCGTTGAACTATTGGCTGTATTTATCACAGGGATACATTGCTAGCTGGCTAGTTAGCTTGACAAGCAAAACAAATCACAGTTCCTTCGCTGGCAAGCTAACTAATCAAGTCGACGAAGAGGTAAGTTGATTAGTGCATCCAGTAAGTTTGTTTATTATTCAAAGCCATCTACCATATTATCATACGTCACCAGCTTTCCAGTTTAGTGTGTTCGCAGTGGCTGACTGACTGCAGGTCAAAGCCAACATGGCTAGTCAGTTTGCAAGTTAGCTGAGCTTGCTAGCAAGGTATCTAGGTATCTTAGTGAGCTAGCTCACTAAGTAGCCATTAAGGGAACATATTTACTTGGCTAGCTAGCTAAGTAGTTCACTCTACTTTGCCTTTAGGCTGTAACGTTAAGCATCGCATTATCTCATTACATTTCTATGCATCCTGCTTACCATTGAACAGAGATGATGGCTAACAAAGACAGGGCGCTGAAACGATAGCTACTTTGGCTGATTTAGGTTGTTAGAGCAGCAAAGGAGTAGCACAGCTTGCTAGCATATTTTTTAAGCTGCCCAACCATCAAAAATGCTAGCAAACGCAGCTACCTACTTCAGCCTGCTGACGTCAATAAGGTAGTTTGCTGAACTGGAAGTTACTGAACTGAGCGGATACGTTGACGTCTTGCTTTACAGGCAGACCTAGGTCTAACGTTAGTCCTGCTGTCAAATTTAAAATCCCTGGAATTTGCACGCCAGATTGTCGTTAGTTTTTGAAGGCCTCCCATGTAACGCTAGATTGTCGTTAGTTTCCGAAGGCCTCTCATGTAACGCTAGATGGTCGTTAGTTTCTGAAGGCCTCTCATGTAACGCAAGATTGACATCACAGGTTGTTTCTCTGCGCTGACTTGAGAGTGAAAACAACACTCCGATACTGTGATCTGAGGACTTGTAAGTTATTGCTATTTCTCAACAGCGCTTCGTGATTTCTGCATAGCTGTTTAGTGAAACAGTTGTCATTGGCAGGAAATATTTGTGTTATAGAATACATTGTTTTTTCTTCTACAAGTTTCACTGTATGCAACTATTTTTATCCGCCCTTTATGATTGCTTTATGCTTGGATTTGTAGGTTTAGTCTCATATATTGAAGCCTGTAATTGGAGGTGTGAAAGAGACAGAAGATCATCGTGTTTATGCCAACTTAGCAGAACACATGGCCTAACTGTTAGATTGTCTAGCCCTTGAAGGCATACATTATACTATTGAAATGCAGGGCCACGTTTTGTCTTGGGATACGCAACTCGCGCACTACTAACAGGGTAGGTATGTATGAAGTCTTATTGTGATCCAACAGGTTCAGAGAAGGGTTCAAGAAGGCAGGCCACTGTACCCAAGCCCAGGGCTTGTCCTGAGGTTTGTTTGGGGCCTAAATATATGGCAGGCATTGTTAGTGTGATCCCCCAGTGAGCTCTATTTCATCTGGAAGAAAGGGAAGCTAAACAAAGTGTGAAAATAGCCCGATCCTTTCTCTTTCCTGTTTAGAGTTGTGGGGGGGAACTCTTGGGGCGCGTGGTGTTAATGTATGCCAGATGGACACTGGTTGCACGTGTGGGGAGTGGCGTCCACATGCATGCAGGAAGCGTCTTTTTTTAGGAGGCACTGGGGGGGGGGGAGTGGCGTGTGCGTTTGGGAGTGTGTGTATATGTTTTTGAAGGGGGGGGCACTGCTTGATCCTAGAACCCCCCCCCCCCCCCAGCAGAGCAGCAGCAGCTTGCTCACAGGAACTCTCCCCTTTGCAACCCCCAACCACACACGCACACACACCCGCACACGCACACACACACACAAACCCTACACCCCTCCACATCCCTACATTTTCATTTGCCTAGTACCTGTCCATGTCACGACAGGTGTGTATTTACTGGCGCTGTGCGTGCGTATGTGTATTGGGGCTGTTTAGAGTGGACGGAGATGGCGGCTGGATGCCCTCTGGCTTTAAATACTCCCCCGCTGAGCCCCTCTGGCTTTAAATACTCCCCCGCTGAGCCTCTCTGCTTTATCTGGCTTTAAATACTCCCCCGCTGAGCCTTTATCTGGCTTTAAATACTACCCCTGCTGAGCCTCTCTGCTTTATCTGGCTTTAAATACTCCCCGCTGAGCCTCTCTGCTTTAAATACTCACCCCTGCTGAGCCTCTCTGCTTTATCTGGCTTTTAACACTCTCATTGAGCCTCTCTGCTTTAAATACTCCCCCGCTGAGCCTCTGCTTTATCTGGCTTTAAATACACCCTCAGCTGAGCCTCTGCTTTAAATATCACCCCAGCTGAGCCTCTGTTTTAAATACTACCCAGCTGAGCCTCTCTGGTTTAACACCCCTCATTGAGCCCCTCTGTTTTAAATACTCCGGCTGAGCCTCTGTTTTATCTGGCTTTAAATACTACCCCGCTTGGAGCCTCTCTGCTTTTGGGGGCTACTGGCCCATTCATGGAGAGCCCTCTGTTTTAAATACCCCTCGGGCTGAGCCTCTGCTTTAAATATTCCTGCTTGAGCCTCTCTGCTTTATCTGGTTTTAAATACTCCCCCGCTGAGCCTCTCTGCTTTATCTGGTTTTTAAATACTACCCCTGCTGAGCCTCTGTTTTATCTGGTTTTAAATACTCCCCCTGGAGAGCCTCTGCTTTAAATACTACCCCTGCTGAGCCTCTCTGCTTTATCTGGCTTTAAATACTCCCCGCTGAGCCTCTCTGCTTTAAATACTCCCCCGCTGAGCCTCTCTGCTTTATCTGGCTTTAAATACTACCCAGCTGAGCCTCTCTGCTTTAAATACTACCCAGCTGAGCCTCTCTGCTTTAAATACTACCCAGCTGAGCCTCTCTGGTTTAAATTACCTCCTCACATTGAGCCTCTGCTTTATCTGGTTTTTAAATACACCCCCGCTTGAGCCTCTGCTTTATCTGGCTTTAAATACTCCCCCCTGCTGAGTCTTCTGCTTTAAATATCTCCTCACTTGAGCCTCTCTGCTTTATCTGGTTTTTAACACTCCCCCTCACTGAGCCTCTCTGCTTTAAATACTCCCCCGCTGAGCCTCTCTCTTTATCTGGCTTTAAATACTCCCCCGCTGAGCCTCTGCTTTAAATACTCCCCCGCTGAGCCTCTCTGCTTTAAATACTCCCCCGCTGAGCCTCTCTGCTTGCCCAAGTTATGCTGACACCGGTGTGTGCATGCTCGCGGTGTCACTCACTCACACTCACACTCACACTCACTCACACTCACATGAGGATGTTTCACTGCGAACCTGTGGGGGGTGTAGTACTGAGTTTAGGAGTGGGAAGTGTGTGTGTATGTATGTGTGTTTGCTTGTGTGTGTGTGTTTGTGTGTTTGCTTGTGTGGGTGTGTGTTAGTAAATAGGCGGAAAACTGCAACTGTCGTACTTCAAAGTGACGTTGAGTGTGTTCGAGACCCTTGCGCTGTGCAGACATAATCATCATCATTATATCATTATGAATAATGAATCGCTTTAATTTGGTTTGGATGCTGTCAGCTTCTGCATGTCAGAGAGAAGTGCCCAGCGGAAGCTCAGAGAGAAGTGCCCAGCGGAGGTTCAGCGCGAGGTCTTCCGCGCGGTCACCACGGGCCCGAGGCGCGCGTCTGGGCCGAGCCAGGGCTGAGCGGCATGGAGTGCTCGTGCTCGTAAAGAAGCCCACCGTAGAGCTCAAACATTAGTGACCACTTGTGTTGTGCTGCCTGTTGTTGTTGACTGCTCCCATGATGTCACCCGTTTAGTCCTTTGATTTGTGCTGTTTTCTCGTCTTTTCCTGTCTCTCTTCCCCCCTCTCTCTCTCTCTCTCTCTTGTGTTT
Source organism: Alosa alosa (assembly GCF_017589495.1). Taxonomy (NCBI): domain Eukaryota; kingdom Metazoa; phylum Chordata; class Actinopteri; order Clupeiformes; family Clupeidae; genus Alosa; species Alosa alosa. The sequence goes on along the minus strand of NC_063211.1, from coordinate 1,388,599 downwards.
GGAATCTCTTGCCTGCTAATCTGTCTTTCAATCACATGATCTCTCTCTCCTGCACCTTCTCTTCCTCTCTTCCTCTCTTCCTCTTTTGTCTGTAAATCTCTATCTTTATTTTGATTTCTATCTTTCGACGCCGATTTCTTATTCGACGCTCTATCTTTATCGACGGATTCCTAGATCCTTCCTGATCCATGAGAGTTTCGATCTGTCTCTCTCTCTCTCCTCCTCTCTCTCTCTCTCACTCTTTTCTCTCACTCTTTTCCCCTGGTCTCTCTCTCACTCTTTTCTCTCACTCTTTTCCCCTGGTCTCTCTCTCTCTCTCTCTCCCTCCCTCTCTCCCTCTCTCCCTCTCTCTCTCTCCTCTCTCCCTCCCTCCCTCTCTCCTCTCTCCCTCCCTCCTCTCTCCCTCCCTCTCTCTCTCTCTCTCTCTCTCTCTCTCTCTCTCTCTCCCTCCTCCTCCTCCTCCTGCGTGTGCAGTGCTCTTATAGGGAAGTTGAGGTTGAGGGACCAGGGAGGGAGCTGAAAGGGATGGAGTGATGGAGTGGATGAGCCTTATGTTGGTGATCTGGCCTGGGTTGTAGCGCCTCTCCATACTCTGACCTTAGATGTTTGGTTGTTCCGCGCTTGGCCTCTCTCACGCTATGATTCGGTACATTTTTTCAATTAGCTGGTAATCAACGCTTCGCCAATTCCTACTCCCCCCCACGCGCAATAAGCCACACACACACACACACACACACATACACACACACACATATATACATACATATACACATATACACAGACACACACACACACACAGATACACATATACACACACACACACACATATACACATACACAGACACACACATATATACACATACACACACACATACACATATACACACACACACACACATATATACATACACATATTATACACACACACACAATAACACCACACGCGAACACACACACACAGACACACACACACATCACACATTATATATACATCATTATGCCACATATACATACACATATACATATATTACTATATATTAATAATATTATTATTACACATATATAATAATAACATACACACATTGATACATTAAGCATATATATTACAATAAAATACACATATTATTGCCAATATATAATAATAATATATACACATACATATACACACACACAATATTATACACATACACACGTTACAATATATATAAGAATATACACATACATCATTATTAATATCATCAATATCATCACACGCTAATAATAAGGTTAATATATATATTACACATACACACAATATTAATATTATACACATATACACATTATTATTACAAATATAAAGCCATATTAATATACGCAGACATTATTATACATATTATATATATTATCACACACACACATATAACATATATTGCTGATATTAATACTATCATCATATACACATACATATTAATAATAATAATATTATACATTAATATTAAGGCCATTACTATTGGCTAATATCAATATATACACATACATTGCGAGCAAGTTACACATACACACAATAATACATACACACACACATACACACACACATATATAACATATACACACAATACATATACAATAATATATACACAATAACAATATATACACACACATGTCAAAACACAAACACACATATACACACACACACACATACACACAAAGAGGTGACTTCTTAGGCAAATACACACACACTTAGAGATTATGACTTCTGAAGCATATGCACTGTGTATGCACTCACTCAGAAATAAGACTCGGTCATCTTGCCATCTTAGGTAGATGCCCTGCCCATTTACACACACACAAACCAGTATGTTGTTGGGTATTTGTCTTATGGGTAATGGCTTTAGAATGTTGTTATTAGTCATGAGGAAGTGCCATTTTAGGGTGATCATTGCCAAAGACATACCCAGATAAGTGAAGACAGGAGGGTGATTGTTGCCATAGAGACATACCCAGATAAGTGAAGACAGGAGGGTGATCGTTGCCATAGAGACATACCCAGATAAGTGAAGACAGGAGGGTGATTGTTGCCATAGAGACATACCCAGATAAGTGAAGACAGGAGGGTGATCATTGCCAAAGACATACCCAGATAAGTGAAGACAGGAGGGCAGGCTCTCTTGTGCCCTAGCTTCCTAAGCCTCTAATCTCGTTCACCCTCTTATCGGCCGCCTCTTCTTAGGCCATCCTTAAAAATTTTTTTTTACTTGTCAAACCGACCGACCGGTCAATTTAGAACCGACCCAAATTTTTTTTTTTTCCCCTTTAGTCCTGACCGACTTGCCGGTTGTAAACTTGCGTTAATAATCGACCGATTCCATTGTTTTTTTACTCTAAACAACCAATACAAAATGCAATAAAATAATATTTATTTAGTAGGCCCAAGTATTGTGAATATAAATTGCTACATGCAAACGTGGCTCACTTAAAAAAAAAACCTGCGTCATCTCTACACCATTGGTTTTACGCATGTCACACTATGGCCTACGCTTCGTTTCATTCACACACAAACTGATAACGCTGTTGCAAGTTCTGGAAGAACTGTGGCCAGATCTTTTTCTCATCCCTTCTCCCCTAGTTTAGCATTTGACCGTCGGAGTATTGAAATTGGTTGTGGTCCATTCAGCATTTTCAAAATATGGGTCCAGTCATGGAGACTGCTGGTCCAGCGAGTCGTGGAGGAAATTAGGCCGGTGCTTCATCTGATAATTTGCTCTTGAGTTGATCAAGAAACCGCTGATCGGCGAAAAAAAACAACAAACGTTTCTGCTATTCTCGATGTCATTAAACATGGAGCCCTACAATTAAGTGGTGGTATGAGCATTCATTCAATGTGCTGCCGAGAGAAACTGAAACTAATCGATGCACGTTGGTATAAAAGTTCGCTTCAACCTGTTGGAAGGCTATTTATTTATTTAACTAAACTTAATAGAACGACGTTGTTTTTGGAACTTCCTTAGAAAACAGAGTGACTGTAAAATACACTGTATAGCATTGGTATTGTATAGTCAAATTTCAATATAACGTGGCCAAGAGCTATTGTAGCCTTCTTTTCTGCGCATACATGTAGATGAGCCCTATGACCCAAAAAAGTCTGCCATGACCGGGCCTCAGGTCAAAGAAGTTTGAGAAAGGCTGGTCTATATAACCTGCATCAGAATGAGGTTTGCAATGGTAGCCTGAAGGCACGGGTTGGACATTTGTGTAAATTCATTCCTCACGAATCACCATGACCAAAATTGAACTTTTTTTTTTTTTTACTTTGAATCTTGAAAAAAAAATATTGACCTACCTACCGACCCATTTTTAATTGTTTTTTGCCTACTGCAAACAAAAAATATTTTAAGGATGGCCTTACCTCTAAACCTCCATCACCCTCAAAACGGCCCTCCACCTCTTATCTTATCACTACTGCATGGGGCGCATGCTCGTGCAGCGACTGGCAGCAAGTCACGTCTGTTCGTAAACTCTGTTTGTTTGTTTTTGTGATTGTGTCTTTAATGCGACATTTTTTACGCACAGTATTTAAATGGCCAACAAAACATCTTACTGCTGGACTTTTAATATACTTTTATTGAGTTGACCAGAAAAGCATCAAATCATGGAGATAACCGTCTTGTTCCTTCTGTGGACAGTGATCTATCTCGCAGGAAGCGCCAACCGGTTCATCAAACCGGATATAACATACAGCAGAGACTTTTCTTCTCAATGGAGTTACTTTCAGGATCTTCGTACAGGGACCCTAGTGGCTCCTGATCTAAAACTGTCTTGCCGATCAAACAATTGGAAAAGGATTCTACCGTAGCGTTTCCCATAAGATCAGGAAGCCAGGAAAGTGGGCTGGCCTCGTCAAAGACTAAGGAGACAACCCCTCTCCCGTATCCCTTTGCTTTCCATAATTCTCTCGAATGCGCGGTCTCTTCGAAACAAGGTAGATGAGCTGCAAGCCAATGTCTGATTCCAACACGAATTCAGAGACGCTTGCTTGTTGGCGATCACAGAGACATGGTTGTCACCAAGCGGGTTAAAGTCAGGACTGATGAATCCATACGGAGTCTGCAGGGCTGCTATGAGTGTACAGACTGGGAAATGTTTAAGCAATCCTGTCTGGACATTGACGTTCTCACAGATGTTGTCAGTTGTTATGTCACCTTTTGTGCTTTTGTGAAGCACTCGGGGCACTCCTATACAGGAAAAGACCGGCATTTAGAGCGGGGAACCTTCCAGAGCTTGAAAAACTAAAAAAGGAAGTTAAACATGAAATCGCAAGAGCAAAGAGCTATAAAGAAAAGCTAGAGGACCAAATGGGGAACAATAATCTAGGCTCTGCCTGGGATAGCATGAAAACCATAATCGGAACTAAGGAAATAAGAAATTCTAAATTGGTGCTGGATGGGTTCACATGTGATAGAAAGCTGGCACAGACGTTGAATGAGTTTTATCTGAGGTTTGACACACCCACATTTAAGGATGGCACTTTAGAGCAAAAAAACTACCTAATGGACAGTGCCCCAGCGCCCTTTGATTTGCATGCCGTAGTAGATACCTTCAGACACTCAAAGGTTAAGAAGAGCCCCGGGCCTGATAACATAGGGGGTCGCCTACTCACTTTGTGTGCTGAACAACTTGGTCCAATATTTTATTACATATTTAAGCTCTCCCTGAGCCAACAGAGAGTCCCCAAAATTTGGAAAAATTCGACTATTGTTCCTGTGGCCAAAATCAGTCACCCTACGGTTTTAAATGATTTTAGACCAATTGCCTTGACCTCATTGGTGATGAAATGTTTTGAAAAACTAATGAAAAGGATGCTCCTTATCAAAACAGAATTTATTGGACCCACTACAATTTTGCCTATAGGGCCAGGCGGGGGGTTGAGGATGCAGTGGTTGCTTTTAGCATGGTAGGTTTCATGGGTCAGGACTGTAGATATTGATTCAAGGTGAGTAGCCGGAAGAGTCGCTCTGTTCGCCCCCAAGTTGTGTGTGGTGGTTAAATCGGGTCACTGTGTTCAACAAAGACAGTGTCATCGGCCACTAGCCCTGTACCTCCTCTCATAAGGACACAACAGACTTCCAGGAATTCCTGTAGTGGGAACAAATACAGACAGTGTACAAGATGACGGGATAGAGTCCTGAAAATACATTTCTAGTTGCTAAAACCTCAAATATTAGTTCTTTATATTAAAATGTTTTTTTTTATCTCTACTTGTAAATACCTCGATGTCGCCTGCACACTGTAAATAAATAAATGAAATAATCACCTGTCAATTCCTTCCTGCCCCAAAGGTCAGTACTTCCTGCTGCAGCCGCCACCATGTTCTGGAAGTTCGACCTGCACAGCACGTCCCACATGGAGCAGCTGCTGGAGCGTGATGACGTGACGCTGCACGAGCTCATGGAGGAGGAGGACGTGCTGCAGGAGTGCAAGGCCCAGAACCGCCGGCTGCTGCTCTTCCTCTCCCAGGACCAGTGCATGCACGAGCTAGTAGGCCTCATCACACAGGAGCCCCCTGCTGACCTGGAGGAGAAAGTGCGCTTCAAGTGAGTATGTGTGCGCCGCGCCACATGGTCCATCCAACGACCCCATAGAGCTTTTGTGCCGCATGGTCCATCCAACGACCCCATAGAGCCCATAGAGCTTTTGTACTTTGGAAACACAAGGAAGGGAGCAGGATTCACTCAATCTTTTTTGTGAGCATGTGATCATGTGTCCACCCCTAAATATGCCTGACCACTATATTAATTGAGAGAATGTGTCAACCCCTAAATATCCCTGACCACTATATTAATTGATGGCCTACCCTGAAGAATACTGTATTGCTCTTAAGGAAATGTAGCCTATCGGTGAGATTGAGAAGGGTGCAGAACAGGGAGAGACTCAAAGCATGCAGACGTGGGGAAAGCCAACTGGACTAGGTAGATGCGTTCATGGGGAAAGCCAACTGGACTAGGTGGATGGGTTCATGGGGAAAGCCAACTGGACTAGGTGGATGGGTTCATAGTAGTACACTTTAAGGGACCAGTCAGAGTCAAGCTCAAAGTCCAAGTCCTAAATTCAGTATTTGATGTTGATTTTGATAACGCCCAGATAGATTGATCATGTAATTGATCAGATAAAAATAGCTGTACAGGTGTCTACATTGATTAAGGATTTGCATTACCATAATCTCGAACTTGTTTATTTCATTAAAAGCATGTAAACAAACATCAGCAAGTCACCTCTTTTGGGATAGCGTGCGCCATACTCGCTGAGCTTAGCTCTTCTGTGAGACCATGCTCCGGAGCAGGAGGCCGTCGCAGAGTTGTGGTTTTGCAGAGGCCCCCCCCCCCCTCCTCCTCCGCACTGCCCGCACGTCAGCTCGCGCTCAGCGGGGGCCCACAGGGTGACCGCACACCAAGCGGGAGGAGCAGTGAGTTGAGTCGAAAGCCAGAGGTGTGCGAGAGATTCTGATTGGGCGAACAGGGCAGAATGGTAACAACTCAAAGCCAACAGTTTGAAATGTTTTCACATGAACGTTGACCGCCTCTGCTTGATCAAATGTAACTCCCCTCTTCAGGGCTCTACACTAACATTTGTTTTCAGGAGCACTTGTGTGTTAAAAAATTTAGGAGCACAGACAAAAATTTGGGCGCACAGTCAGTTCTGTACTTAACTTACACATAATCTAACATTATACTGCAGCTAACACTTAAACATGCCAGTGCACCAATTGCGAATATTAAGAATGACTGACAACATTTAGGCTACAGGAAACAGGATTTTAAAGATCAGTGCCTACTTTATTTTCAGTCTGTTATATTTTCCTACATTTTGTTAATGTAAAATAATATAATACATTGGCATATTTGCGTTTAGCCTGTATATCAAGTATCCTGCCAAATGTAGGCTAATTTATTTATTTGTGAATCCATCTATAGCTAAACCAAATATGCCCATGGTGACCTATCTGACTGCATACTGCCTAATACTACTACTACTAAAACAGTCCATTTTCTCTTCCACAAAACCCAACATAGGCTAATCAAGGATATATGTTTTATACTTTTAGTTTTTATTTGAAATATCTGCATTGATGGGGCAGTAGGCAAACATTAGGCCTACTTTTCGTTTTGCACTTCAGCTTGTATTCGTTGTAAACAAACAAGCATGCGTGGAAGCCTGGAGTTGTCAGTAGCGTTCTACCTTTGAATAAAATGGGAGTATTATGGGAGGCTACTTTTGTGCCGGTTCGCTACAGCTAGGCCTATATTTTGCATATTGCAGCCAATACGTCAACTGGGCTAAAAGGCCGGTTACCTTTCCTTCTCTCACTGCATTCTCAGAATCTCATCCTGTTCCTCCTATATCCAATGAATTCAGTGGATAGAAGAACTAATTTCTTCAATCTTTGCATCTTGGCTGGCTAGTCTAACTTTCCGCTTTTTCTGCTCTTGGACTTGATAGAAGCGACTACTAGCGAGTCACAACGCGAAACTGCTAACGTTGATCATGGAGGTGTAGTTTGTATGCTGCATTCGGCGACGTGATTCTATGGTTTGCACCAGTAATGTTTCGATGTTATGTGTGTATTTTGTAGACAAACATTGACATGGTTAGAAGCCATTAGCACCAGTGCTTTCTAAATATTTTTTTTGCACTCGCACGGCATCATTTTTACTGGCATGTGCGAGTGCAATGGGCGCACTGTAGAGCCCTGCCCCTCTTGCTTTAGGCTCAACATCGCACTAATCTCTCTGGGCTGTAGTATACCACTATGCTGTACCCACAGGAGCAGCTTGAACAGGCCCTCCCTCCCTAACTCAATAGAGCACAATGCACAGCTGACCCTGAGGATGGGGGCAAGTCCCTGCATGAGGGAAGTGCAGCTGGCCAGCAGGACAGAGGGGCAGTGCGCTGGAGAGTTGGATGCTGACCAGTTGGTCTTGTGTACCGTTTGCTTACTGTCTCGCGGCCCTTCTCTCCCCTACAGAGTTGTACACAGAAACACACCCTCACGTTGGTAGTGCTTGTGTGAGCTTGCAGAGCTGTGTGTGTGTGTGTGTGTGTGTGTGTGTGTGTGTAACCAGTCCAACTCTCTTATCAGTTGTGAGCCCTGTTTGAAGACCGTACCCAGATTACCCACAAACCAGCAGGCCGTTTCCACGGTTGACATCCAGTCAGAAAGAACCAGATGACTCTGTAAATGCCTCTGGCACTGGAACCAAGCCAGGTCATGCCAATGCCTCCAGTACCTGCCAGGTCATGCCAATGCCTCCAGTACCTGCCAGGTCATGCCAAGCCTCCTCTTCCCCAGTACCTGCCAGGTCATGCCAAGCCTCCTCTTCCCCAGTACCTGCCAGGTCATGCCAATGCCTCCTCTTGCCCAGTACCTGACCGTGTGGTTGGACTAGTTTGGGTTGGCTAGTGAGAGAATCAGTGGCCATCTACTGTCTGCTGTAATCGGAATGCTAATGTAATCGGAATGGCTTCCGTCAGCCCCCTGAAGAGAAACAAGAGGCGTCTGTTAGCAGCGGAGCTGAAATGAAGGGAGGAAGTGGGTCACAGGGGCTAATTTTCATTTTTTAACGGAATTAGATCCAGACGCAGCCGCAGTCCCAGATTGTGTTTTTACGACATGCCAGCAGGAGAGGAGTCGATTAGGAGGGATATTCCCTCCAGTTAATCTCATTATGTCGCTATTATGGAAAAAAAGTCTGAGAATGTCGTCCAGCTTGACTTGGTGGTAACACTTTCAGTATGAGCACAGAATGGAAATATAATGACGTCTCATTTGAACAGGACGGCTATGTTCTCCCGCAGAGCTGGTGCACTGTACTGAGGGAGGCATGGTGTAGTGGAGATCCATTGCTTAACTGTGAGATGCCACAGAAGTTTATAATTTGAGTTACACAAACTACAGCAGTCAGCCCAACACAGTCTCATTGCACCAAGAAGAAGCACAGGAACGCTCCTCAAATTTCAAAATGATTTGTAAAAGGTCTGTCTTCATTCAGAGTGTTTTGGCTAGAGGAGAGACTCTCAGAGCTGGTAGCAGAGTTGCCCCATAGGAATGCCCAGTGCGTAGAGAAACAGAATGAACCAGCGCACACTGTAAAAAGGGCGTCGTCCTTCTCAGCAGCGCTGGGCTCGTGTTCCATGGTTAAAACGGAAGAAGAAATGCGCTAAATCATAACTTGTTGGACGACTTCGGTCTCCTCTCTCCCTCTTTAATTACTCTCCCGAGAATCAGCCATGCACCGATTACTTGGAATGCCACTCATAGCAATAAGCACTTGCAGCCACCTCGGGCCAAGCAGCGCCTCTGAACGCACCAGAGTGCCCACAGTCTGGCCCATCTGCAGTGTCCGGTGTCTGTCTGCTCTGTAGACGTTCCTTAAAAGGTCCTGGGGCAGTGGCTTGCTGCGCATGGACTGAGGTAATGCTAGCAGCTGTAGTTCCACTTCCTGTCATGACGGACCTTTTTCCTGACCGCTCAGTACCTTTAATATGAAAAAGGGCAGAACGATACTCAATCATGCCTTTGTGGTCTAAAGATTCCCAGCTTAGGGGTCTAAAACTGGGACAGTTATTTTGTTGTGTGTGTATGTATGTGTATGTATGTGTGTGTGTGTGTGTGTGTGTTACGCCTGACTGTCTGAAAGGCGAAACAGGAAGTTAAACGGCATGACATCTTGTGTTAGTCACAGTGTGCAGTTGCATCCTCCTCCTTCCTGTGTACATCGCTCAGACACACACTCACACACACTCACACACACTTGTGATGAAATGGTTCTTTCCTCAATCTTAAGCCTCTTACCTGTTTTGTGTTGGTCTCTTCCAGTCTGTTCAAAATGACGTAATACACCCTTCACAATCATAACTGTGACTAAATGACTTAATACACCTGTCAATCATAACTGTGACTAAATTACCTAATACACCCTTCGCAATAGAGTACTGAAGCCATGACGTAGCGTTGTCAAGGCAGCAATTTCACTGGATCTAAACAAATCCATCTAACCATAGTAATCACCATAGCGATGCTTTTTCTTAATCTATTTCAATAATTTTACAACGTTTCTAAGACGTTAGTATATTTTTTTTACACTGTAGGAATCACATACTACAACATATATTCATACCAACATGATCAAATTTGTGACTTGAGTTTTATTTTAACATGGGCTTCCTCCGTAAAAGAGACCTGCATGTAACTTCACAGCATGCGGTTAAAATCCTTCACTTCACAGACGTGTTTCGCCTGCAGCTAGTCTTTGAGAAGACGTGTTTTGCCTGCCGCCGCTAGTCTTTGAGAAGACGTGTTTTGCCTGCCGCCGCTAGTCTTTGAGAAGACGTGTTTTGCCTGCCGCCGCTAGTCTTTGAGAAGACGTGTTTTGCCTGCCGCCGCTAGTCTTTGAGAAGACGTGTTTTGCCTGCCGCCGCTAGTCTTTGAGAAGACGTGTTTTGCCTGCAGCCGCTAGTCTTTGAGAAGACGTGTTTTGCCTGCAGCCGCTAGTCTTTGAGAAGACGTGTTTTGCCTGCAGCTAGTCTTTGAGAAGACGTGTTCTGCCGCCGCTAGTCTTTGAGAAGACGTGTTTTGCCTGCAGCCGCTAGTCTTTGAGAAGACGTGTTTTGCCTGCAGCTAGTCTTTGAGAAGACGTGTTTGCCTGCAATAGTCTTTGAGAAGATCGCGTGTTTTGCCTCTAGTCTTTGAGAAGGCGTGTTTTGCCTGCGTCGCTAGTCTTTGAAGGCGTGTTTTGCCTGCAGCCGCTTAGTCTTTGAGAAGGCGTGTTTTGCCTGCCGCTAGTCTTTGAGAAGACGTGTTTTGCCTGCCGCTAGTCTTTGAGAAGACGTGTTTTGCCTGCAGCCGCTAGTCTTTGAGAAGACGTGTTTTGCCTGCAGCCGCTAGTCTTTGAGAAGACGTGTTTTTTGCCAGCCGCGTAGTCTTTGAGAAGATCGTGTTTTGCCGTCGCCGCTAGTCTTTGAGAAGACGTGTTTTGCCGCCGCTTAGTCTTTTGAGAAGGCGTGTTTTGCCTGCCAGCCCGCTCTTTGAGAAGATCGTGTTTTGCCTTCGCCCGTAGTCTTTGAGAAGGCGTGTTTTGCCCACCGCTAGTCTTTGAGAAGACGGTTTTTGCCTGCAGCTAGTCTTTGAGAAGACGCGTGTTTTGCCCGGCCGCTAGTCTTTGAGAAGACGTGTTTTGCCCGCAGCTAGTCTTTGAAGACGTGTTTTGCTGCAGCCCGCTAGTCTTTGAGAAGACGTGTTTTGCCCGCCGCTAGTCTTTGAGACGACGTGTTTTGCCTGCAGCTAGTCTTTGAGAAGACGTGTTTTGCCCGCCGCTAGTCTTTGAGAAGACGTGTTTTGCCTGCAGCTAGTCTTTGAGAAGACGTGTTTTGCCCGCCGCTAGTCTTTGAGAAGACGTGTTTTGCCTGCAGCTAGTCTTTGAGAAGACGTGTTTTGCCTGCCGCCGCTAGTCTTTGAGACGTGAAGTATCCACTGGAATTTCGTTTCTTTCTATCACACCTGCCAGGGAATCCGTGTTATGTGACTAAGCTGCTGTCTAGCAGCTAAAACACCTTTAAATGCTAGATGCATTTAATGCTAGATTCAATGCTATTTAAGCCACTTCGAAAGTTTGTTTAGATCCAGTGATTCTACCATCATGGAAACGGAACGTCACTCTTCGGTACTCAATCATAACTGTGACTAAATGACCTAATACACCTGTCACAATCATAACTGTGACTAAATGACATAATACACCTGTCACAATCATAACTGTGACTAAATGACCTAATACACCTGTCACAATCATAACTGTGACTAAATGACATAATACACCTGTCACAATCATAACTATGACTAAATGACCTAATACACCTGTCACAATCATAACTGTGACTAAATGACATAATACACCTGTCACAATCATAACTGTGACTAAATGACATAATACACCTGTCACAATCATAACTGTGACTAAATTACCTAATACACCTGTCACAATCATAACTGTGACTAAATGACCTAATACACCTGTCACAATCATAACTGTGACTAAATGACCTAATACACCTGTCACAATCATAACTGTGACTAAATTACCTAATACACCTGTCACAATCATAACTGTGACTAAATGACCTAATACACCTGTCACAATCATAACTGTGACTAAATGACCTAATACACCTGTCACAATCATAACTGTGACTAAATTACCTAATACACCTGTCACAATCATAACTGTGACTAAATGACCTAATACACCTGTCACAATCATAACTGTGACTAAATGACCTAATACACCTGTCGCAAATCATAACTGTGACTAAATGACCTAATGTTACCTGTCACAATCATAACCGTGACTAAAATGACATAATACACCTGTCAATCATAACTATGACTAAATGACCTAATACACCTGTCAATCATAACTGTGACTATGACTATAAAAATAAGGTTGCTGAAGCATTTTATCAAAGCTGCACAAAGCACTACTTGGCATATAGCACACAATTGGTGAGTTCACACAATTTAAAGTTTTAACATGTTAATACTCTAGTGGCCCTTTTGCCAACATTATAGCTCAGTTGTTAAACGTGAATAGCACGTTAACATAGAGGCCCTGCTTGCGTGCAGGTTCCCTAACATGATAGGTGAGTTTTTAAGCGTTATTAACATCGCATTAACGTGAGCCGCTCTGTTTATGCAGGTTCCCCAACATCGCGTAGTGAAGCTGCTGACGGCGATCGGACGGACGGTGATCAACGCATAGATGGGCGGCGAGTAGGTCCTGAGAAGCTGTATGCCTCCTGGAGCAGGAGCCGCCGCTTAACCCACTGCTGGCCAGCTTCTTCAGCAAGACCATCGGCAACCTCATCGCCCGCAAGACCGAGCAGGTCAGCCCAGAAATGCAGTGCAGTGCCAAGCATGCAGCCCCCTCTCTTCCTCTTCCTCCCTCTACTCTTCCTCCTCCTCCTCTCTCCTCCTCTCTCTCCTCCTCCTCCCTCTCCACCTCCTCCCTCTCCTCTCTCTCCTCCTCCTCCTCCTCTTCCTCTTCCTCTCTCACGTGTTGAAGCTGCTCTCTACCTTCCTCTCACTTGTTTCTCTCACCTTTCCATCCCTGCTGAAAAAAACAGCTAGAAAGCAGCTTATGCTGGTAGCTGGTTTTAGCTGGTCTTTGCTGGTTTTCTTCCAGCTCTTGCTGGTTTTTGCTGGTGTAGCTGGTTGGGCCACCAGCTGGATATGCTGGCGTGACCATCTGAGGAAGCTGGTCATGCTGGTGTGACCAGCCTGTCGTGTGGGATACAGCTGGTGCAAGATGGTCATGCTGGTGACCAGCCTGTCAAGCTTGACATTGTTGGTGTAAGATGATTATGCCTGCTAGAATGACCAACAAGCTGGCATGGCCAGTTAAACCAGCAGTGTAGACCAGCAAAACCAGCTAAAATGACCAGCTTGAGGTGGTACGACAAGCAAAACCAACTGAATTACCATTGTATAGCTGGGTAAACCAGCTGAAGGTATGTTTTCGCAAGAGTTTTGCTGGTCTAGCAGGTCAGGAAGTGAACGGCGCAGTTAGCAGTACCATGCTGTGTTCTGGTTTGGCCTATTTTGGCCCAGGGGTGGCATTGTCTCCCAGGTGGTGGATTGGCCTGTGCTAATGTGCTAATGTGCTGTGTTCTGTGGTGTGTGTGTGTGTGTGTGTGTGTGTGTGTGTGTGTGTGTGTGTGTTAGGTGGCTTGGTGCACAGTACACACACAGTAGCGGACCAGGTGATCTCGTTCCTGTGCTAATGTTCTGTGGTGTGTGTGTGTGCGTGCGGGTGAGCAGGTGATCTCGTTCCTGAGGAAGAAGCACAATTTCATCAGTCTGGTGCTGAACCACATCAGACAAAGGCCGGGCCATGATGGACCTGTTGCTGCCGCATCAGGCCGTGAGAGTCACAATCATCTCACAGGGGGTCCTCAACCCGACGCGGGTGGTGCTGTGTGTGTGCTGCGCAGGTGGTGGTAAGGCAGGTCTCCTCCCGACAGGGAGGTCCTCAACGTACGTGTGTGTGTGTGTGTGTGTGTGTGTGTGTGCGTGTGGCCCCTGTCCGACAGGAGGTCCTCAACGTGTGTGTGTGTGTGTGTGTTAGGGCTGTAACAAAATCACGACACTTGTATCCACAAACCTGTGTCGTGGTGTGAAAAGGCAGACACACTTTCTAGTGTTTTACGCAGTGTTTTGCAGCTTACGCTGCCGCATAAGCAACACACATCTCCCGCTTTACTTGCCGGTAGCCTATGTTGTCCAAAAATCTATAAATGAATAATAATTTCATACCTCTCGTTGCTTTCATTGTAGACTATGTGTTCAACTTTACCAAACAGTATAGAAGTAAACCCCCTCTCCTTGCCCCACTCCCTCCCTCCCTCCCTCCCTCCCTCTCTCCCTCTCGCTGAATGGAAACGCGCGACTCGGCCAACACAATCCAAATAAAACATTCACAATCGCGGGAAAGCAAGGACGATAGAAGACTAATAGCTAAATTACTTATTAAATCCATCTTTAGCATCATTAGCATACAAAACACAATTGTTTTAAAAAAAAACTCTTGCATTCAAGTTGACTGATCATCTCAATACCAACATTTCCAAAAGGGCCTGTCCCCAAGGAGAACAAGTATTACCTTGAAACTTAAACACACATGGGAAAACGGGAACAGTCCAATCAGTAGATTATGATAAACCAGCCAACGATGCTACTTTGTTTACACTGGTTCCAGGCTTCAACCAGACAGCTGAATAAAAGGAGGTAGTGTTAGAATAAAAAATAGTAAGCCCAGGCTAATCTGCATAAGTAAAAGTCATAAAACATCAGACATTCAGTATTCTCTTTTTATGTTATATTATATTAAATTTGTAATCCTCTATGTCTACAGAAGCTATTGAAATGTTATTTAATAAAATGTCTAGCCCCACCCAAAAAAAAATAAAAAATAAATAAAATTGAGGCTTATCGAATCAGGTGGTCAAAAAACCCAGATACAAACCTGAAGCTCGTGAGGTTGGTGTATCGTTACAGCCCTAGTGTGTGTTTGTGTGTGTGTGTGTGCGTGCATGTGTGAGAGAGAGGGAGAGCGTGACTAGAGGCTACTTCAGTGTGTGACTTTGTTCAGTCTTGTGCTGAGATGTGTGGTTGAGTCCCGGTTGGAGGCCTGATGAGTTTTTCATTTAGGTGTGTGTGTTTGTACTAGTGGCTGAACGAGGAGCGTCTGATCCAGAGGCTCACAGCACTTATACACACAGGCAGAGATGAGGAGGTGAGTCTCACACACACACACACACAATGGCCACACACACAATACACCCTATATAGCACCATCTGCAGTGACATGTTTGCCACCTTCTGTTTTGCTTTGTCTGCACAAACACTAAGGAGGCATGGGAATCCACACCCCCCTGGCTCAGCTTTGTCTCAAAGATCTATAGGCCAGGACACGCAGTATCCACTCCTATTCATACACGCCTGACCACTCCCTTCTTTATTCCATTCTTACTCCACTCCTTCCCTTCTCTCCTTCCTCTCTCCCTCTCTCCTCTCTCCTCTCTCCTCTGCTGATCGATCGCGCCGCGCCGACGCGCCGCGTTTTGATCGATCTTCTCCTCTCCACTCCTCTCCTCTCTCCACTTATCTCCTCCTCCTCTCCTCTCCTCCCTCTCCTCTCCACTCCTCTCCTCTCTCCTCTCCTCTCCCTATCCCCCTCTCCTCTCCTCTCCTCTCCTCTCCTCCTCTCCTCTCCTCTCCCCTATCCCCTCTCCTCTCCTCTCCTCCTCTCCTCTCCTCCCTCTCCACTCCTCTCCTCTCCTCTCCCTCCCCCTCTCCTCTCCTCACTCCCTCCTCTCTCTCTCTCTCCTCTCCCTGTCCCCTCTCCTCCTCTCCTCTCCTCTCCTCTCCTCCTCTCCTCTCCTCTCCACTCCTCTCCTCTCCTCTCCTCCCTCTCCTCTCACTCCTCTCCTCCTCTCCTCTCCCTCCCTCTCCCCACTCTCTCCCTATCCCCTCTCCTCTCCTCTCCTCTCCTCCTCCTCCTCTCCTCTCCTCTCCTCTCCTCTCCCTCCCCCTCTCCTCCTCTCCTCTCCTATCCTCTCTCCTCTCCTCTCCTCTCCTCTCCCCTCCCCTCTCCTCCTCCTCCTCTCCTCTCCTCTCTCCTCTCCCTATCCCCCCTCCTCCCACTCCCACTCTTTCTCTCTCTCCCTATCCCCCTCTCCTCTCCACTCCTCTCCTCTCCTCTCTCTCCTCCCTCTCCTCCCTCTCCTCCTCTCCACTCCTCTCCCTCTCCTCTCCTCTCCTCTCCTCTCCCTCCTCTCCTCTCCTCTCTCTCCCCTATCCCCCTCTCCCCTCCTCTTCCTCCTCTCCTCCTCCTCTCCTCCTCTCACTCCCTCCACTCCACTCCTCCTCCTCTCCTCTCCCTATCCCCCTCTCCTCTCCTCTCCTCTCCTCTCCACTCCACTCCTCTCCTCTCTCTCCTCTCCTCTCCCTATCCTCTCCTCCTCCTCCTTCTATCTCCTCCTCTCTCCTCTCCTCTCCCTATCCCCCCACTCCTCCTCCTCTCCTCTCCCTATCCCCCTCTCCTCTCCTCTCCTCTCCTCTCCTCCTCCTCTCCTCTCTCTCCTCTCCTCTCCTATCCCCTCTCACTCCCTCCCTCCTCCTCCTCTCTCCCTCTCCTCTCCTCTCCCTATCCCCCTCTCCACTCCTCCTCCTCCCTCCTCCTCCTCCTCTCCTCTCCCTATCCCCTCTCCCACTCCACTCCTCCTCTCCTCTCCTCTCCTAACTCCCCTCTCTCCTTCTCCACTCCTCTCCTCTCCTCCTCTCTCCTCCCTCTCCTCCCTCCACTCCTCCTCTCTCCTCTCCTCTCCTCTCCCTATCCCCCTCTCCTCTCCTCCTCTCCTCTCCTCTCCTCTCTCTCTCCTCCCTCTCCTCTCACTCACTCCTCTCCTCTCTCCCTCTCCTCTCCTCTCCCTATCCCCCTCTCCACTCCTCTCCTCTCCTCTCCTCCTCCTCTCCTCCTCCTCCTCTCCTCTCCTATCCCCCTCTCCTCCTCTCCTCTCCCCTCCCCTCTCCTCCTCCTCTCCTCTCCTCTCCCTATCCCCCTCTCCTCCTCTCCTCTCCTCTCCTCTCCCTATCCCCTCTCCACTCCTCCTCTCCTCTCCTCTCTCCTCTCCCTGACCCCCTCTCCACTCCACTCCACTCCTCTCCTCTCCTCCTCCTCTCTCTCTCCACTCCTCTCCTCTCTCCCCCTCCACTCCACTCCACTCCTCTCCTCTCTCTCTCCCTCTCATCTCACTCTCTCCTCTCTCCTCTCCTCTCTCCTCCCCCTCTCCCTCCCCTCCTCTCCACTCTCCTCTCCTCCCTCTCCTCCTCTCCTCCTCCTCTCCCCCTCTCCCTCTCCTCTCCTCTCCTCTCCTCTCCTCTCCTCTCTCCTCCTCCCTATCCCCCCCCTCTCCCTCTCCTCTCCCCTATCCCCCTCTCCTCTCCCCTCTCCTCCTCCTCTCCTCTCCCTATCCCCCTCTCCACTCCTCTCCTCTCCTCTCCCTATCCCCCTCTCCCTCTCCTCCTATCCCCCCTCCTCCTCTCCTCTCCTCTCCCTATCCCCCTCTCCTCTCCTCTCCTCCCACTCCACTCTTCTCACTTGTCCACTTCTCTGACCTCCCCTTCTCACAGAGACAATCCAACGCGTCCCAGACCCTCTGTGACATCATTCGCCTCAGCAGAGACCAGGCCAATCAGCTGGCAGAGGCCGTGGAGCCCGACCCTTTACTCGCAGTCCTGGAGTCGTGAGTGTGACGCCACACCCTCATCCCCACACACACACACACACACACACACACCTTACTTTACCTGAAAGCAATCCAAACAAACTCTGATTTTTGCCCTCTTGAGCTCTTGCATTTGTTTGCACAGACACAATCGCTGTGCACACGCACACACACACACACCATCTCTCCTAGTCCAAGATAAGAGAAGAATAAGTGACCGGACAGGCTGATAGTTTGACCCTGTGGTGTGACAATGATCTTGGCAGCATCCATCAGCAACATTTCCAGCTAGCGAGAGGGGAAACGCCAGTTGTTTTTGGCCTGAATGGGCCCGCTATAAAAAGCCTCAGTCAGGGATTCGGCCTCTCTGGTGCCCACTCAGGAGCGCCGAACAGGTCGGCTTTCTGCGGCCTCGGAGGTGTCTGCTCAGGAGGTCAGAAGACACTTCCCTTGCCCGAGCTGAGCCTTGCCGGACAAAGCAGGACTTGTGTCCAGCCAGGGGTCTGTTTATATCCCCCTGTGTCCAGCCGACAGACAAATGGGGAAGGGAAGGCTCTGTGGTGAGTGTGCAAGGCTCTGTGGTGAGTGTGCAAGCCTCTGTGGTGAGTGTGCAAGGCTCTGTGGTGAGTGTGCAGGTGAGTGTGCAAGGCTCTGTGGTGAGTGTGCAAGGCTCTGTGGTGAGTGTGCAAGGCTATGTGGTGAGTGTGCAAGTGTGCAAGGCTCTGTGGTGAGTGTGCAAGGCTCTGTGGTGAGTGTCCAAGGCTCTGTGGGGCTGGCTGGTGCTGTCAACAGCGCAATTAAAGACACGTAAGTCCATTTATGAAGATGACTAACTAAAAGAAAGCGCATAGATCGCTGCATAGAAATTAATATTCAGATATCGAACAGTGTCCATGTCCATGACTGGTCATTTCATTGGTTACAAAGGCACAGCTAGTCACACAAGCCTACAGCAAATGGAAAATGCATGGAGAAAACAGTACAACTTTACTTGTGCCACCTCACTCCACAAATAAACATCAGAACTATTGTGAGAGTGCGTGCATCTTTAAAAATGAAACATATTCATTTGCATATTGCCTGAAAACTAATAGGAACGGTGCATATTACTGCGTTATTAGTATATTATTATATTATTAGTATATTATGGGTTATTATTATATTTTATTATATTATTAGTACATTATGGGTGATTATAATATTATTATTATTATTATTATTATTATTATATTGACGGGTTATTAGCTTTCAGATTGTCGTGCTTATTCAGATATGTGTTTATGCAGGCACACCTCTAATGCATCCATAATAGTGTGATCACACCAGTAGGAATGCATTCAGAAGGCAGACAACACACACACCACACAGCCAGTGAGCAGGTTTATGTCATGTGATTGGAAGTTTAGGGACTTATCTCACTCACATAATGATTCCTAAGTCAAGGTCGTCCAAGGTCATAAAATCAAGCCAAGTGTAGCCTGGATTAATAATTGAAGTATGTAGATCATAGCATGAGATGATGTCAAGATGGGTATGTCACTCATGAGCAAATGTTATGATGCTCATTATGTAATGTGGAGAGGAAAGGGTGATGGATTGAAGCTGTGCATGTGCAGTGTTCTAAAAGATATTGTGTGTGCGCGTGTGTGTGTGTGCGTGTGTGCGCGTGTGTGTGTGTGTGTGTGTGTGTGTATCAGACAGGAGAACGTGTCTGAGCTGCTGAAGACCATGTTTGAGGGGGAGCGGACAGAAGCATCGGTCGTCAACGGAACTCAAGTGCTACTTACATTACTGGAGTCACGGAGGACGGGGTCAGTCTCTCTCACACACACACACACACACACACACACACACACTCTCTCTCAATCAGCCAATTCCTTACTCATGTTTCAATCTTTGCCTTTACCAGGACTCGTGTCACTAAGCTTTAAGTACATCCCAAGCTCTCAGAATACACACTCACACACACTCATTCCCCAGCACTCAGAACACACACTTACACACACACTCATTACCCATCACTCAGAACACACACACTCACACACACACACTCAGAACTCACACACACACTCATTCCCCAGCACTCAGAACACACACACTCACACACACACTCATTCCCCAGCACTCAGAACACAGACACACACACTCACACACACACTCATTCCTTGCTGACGCACCCCCTCCTCCTCCCTCCTCCTCTCGGTCTCTGCCTACAGGCTTGAGGGGCTTATGGATCTGTATTCTCAGGGAAGTGAACGGTCGTACACTGTCAGCGGCAGTATTCTGCGTGCTATTGAGCCTCATCTTAAAGACTTCCAGCAACTTCTACTTGACCCTCCCAAGGTAAACCTCTTCAGAGAGTCCAAAGTGCAAACAGCGTCTGCATATAGACACACTCCTACGGTTTCAGGACATTATGGGATGTATTTATTCATTAAGAGCTATTTATTTAGTGCATCTGCTGAACATATTAAAAGTGCAGCACTACAACCTGGCTGAGCTTATGGCTTGAACTTGGACTTGGGCTCAGAGCGTAGGCTCTAGTGCTGTAACGATACACCAACCTTACGATTCGGTTTGAATCACGATTTTTGACCCACGGTTCGATACGAATCTCGATTTTTTTTTTTTTTTTTCTGAATGACTGATATTTATGACGGCACACTTTATGCAGATTAGCCTATAGCCTAGCCTAACATTTACATATTGTAAACAAAGTAGCATAGTTGGCTAGCTTAGCCTATCATAGTCTACTGATTGGACTGTTCAGTTTCCCCAGGTGTGTTTAAGTTTCAAGGTAATACTTGTTCTCCTTGGGACAGGCCCTTTTGGGAAATGTTGGTATTGAGATGATCAGTCAACTTCAATGCAGGAGTTTTAAACAAATATGTGCAGCATGCTAATGATGCTAAGCGGATTTTATAGTAATTTAGCTAGTCGTCAATGCGTCCTTGCTTTCACGATTGTGCATGTTTTATTTAAGTCGCGCGTGTTCATTGAGCAGGAGAGGGAGCGAGCGCGAGAGAGAGTGGGGCAAGGAGAGGGGGTTTACTTCTATACTGTTTGGTAAAGTTGCACACACAGTCTACAATGAAAGCAAGGAGAGGTATGAAATGATGATTATTTATTTATTTATTTATTTATTTATTTATTTATTTATTTATTCATTTGTTTTTGGACAACGTAGGCTACCGATAAGTAAAGCGGGAGTTGTGGGTTGCTAAAACGCGTCCTAAGCTGCAAAGCACTGCGTGAAACACTAGAAAGGGTGTGTCGCGATTCTGCCTTTTCACACCGCGACACAGTATCGTGAATATGAATGTTGCGATTTCGGTTTCGAATCGTATATCGTTACAGCCCTAGTAGGCTCAGAATTAGTTTTGCCTCATAGTAGTGGACATTGGGTCAAATATGGTGATCTTGACTGATCTACTGTGATTGGGTCAAATATGGTGATCTTGACTGATCTATTGTAATTGGGTCAAATATGGTGATCTTGACTGATCTACTGTGATTGGGTCAAATATGGTGATCTTGACTGATCTATTGTAATTGGGTCAAATATGGTGATCTTGACTGATCTACTGTGATTGGGTCAAATATGGTGATCTTGACTGATCTACTGTGATTGGTTAATGCTCCTGCCTGAGAGGACTAGCAGGTATGCTGCATTTGTTGTTCCTGACTTGCTACTGACTCTGCGTGCGTGTGTGTTTCAGAAAAGTGCAATATTGACGACGGTGGGTGTGCTGGAGCAGCCCCTGGGTAGTGCCCGTCTGCACGTGGCACGGCTGGTGGCCGCTCTGCTCCAGACCAGCGATGCCAGCCTCTGCCACGAGCTCTGCCGCCTCCACATCATGGACAAGCTGCTGGTGCGGACACACAGATACATACACACAGATACACACACACACACACACAGATACAGATACACACACACGCACACACACAGATACAGATAGACACACACACACACAGATACAGATACACACACACACACACACACACACACAGATACAGATACACACACACACACAGATATACACACACACACACAGATACACACACACACACACACACAGATACATACACAGATACACACACACACACACAAATACACACACATACCGGTACAGTTGTGGACTTGCATGCTGACCATTATATACATTCATACATACTAGGGATGGGCATAATTAATCGACGATCGATAGTCGATCATTAAGAATTTCGTCGATCACGCTAATTTGTTGTCGATTAAACTTATGCAGGTTGCGTTACATAGTGTGTCTTGAAGCAATTAAATGAATTTCACTGTGTGGCAGCAATTAAACACCTAGAGAATGTAATTCCAGGGAATTACGAGTGCATGAAAATGAAGCTAGGACAGACCTAGCATAGCTTAATAATAAAAGTTGATAGTTTAGAAGTAGAAAGTTTAAAAGTTGAATAGATATTTTAACAGTTGTTAATAGACAGATAGTTTATTAGACAGATAGTTCAATGAATGTTGAAAGTTTAAAAGTTAAATGTAGATAGTTTAAAAGTAGTTGACAGACTGATAGTTTAATGCGTGTTGATAGACAAATAGTTTCAAGGCTCTATATAGGTAGATAGTTGACGATAACTGACAGTTGGAATGGCTCAAATGTTTG
Source organism: Alosa alosa (assembly GCF_017589495.1). Classification (NCBI taxonomy): domain Eukaryota; kingdom Metazoa; phylum Chordata; class Actinopteri; order Clupeiformes; family Clupeidae; genus Alosa; species Alosa alosa. The sequence goes on along the minus strand of NC_063211.1, from coordinate 1,366,133 downwards.
CTAGCAGTTATGCTAACAAGGCTAATTATTCTGACCAAGTTACTTAGCTAACTTAGCTCATGTTTTTTAGCAGTTTTGGAAAAAATGTTAACTATGCTAACCATGTGATTTAGCTAACTTAGTTAATTATTTTTAGCAGGTATGTTAAAATGTCAACATGTTAACTATGCTAACCATTTTACTTAGTTAACTTAGCTAATCATTTGTAGCAGTTTTATTAAAAATGTTAACAATGCTAATTATGCTAACCATGTGACTCAGCTAACTTAGCTAATCATTTTTAGCAGTTATGCTAAAATGATAACAATGCTAACAATGTTAATGATGCTAACTAGCTAACTAGCTAGTGAGGACTTTTATTTTGAACAGTTGAAACAGTTGAAGGCAGAGGATGGGAGTTGACTGACAGTTACAACAGTTGAACAGTTGAACAGTTAAAAAGTTGGATAGTTTAAAGGGACTTTTATTTTGAAACAGTTGTGGGCACAGGAAGCAGTTGAACGGGATCTGTAGTCTTAATACAGCCATATTGTATGCTTAAAGCCTGAGACAGTTGCTCCAGGTGGCCTGAACACCTGGCATAGGATTCTAATTGCTCTATTGTGATGTCATAATCTAATGTTAAGTCAATGGGGAAATTTTAGTAGTTTTTTAATTAATAGTTTAAAAAGTATAAAAAGTTACAAAGTTGAAAAATACATAGCTGAAGTCACATAAGTAAGACCCACTAATGCAGTTTGAATGAAGTTTCTAAGTTAAACGGTTGAAGCTGTATTAAACGCACAAAAAGTGTCAGCGGAATAATAATAAGACAACTTCGGATAACAGTGGGTGTGTTCCAAACGGGAGACAGCTGCCTACTGCCTCCCTCCCTACATAGAGAGCTGTCTCACTAGACATGACTTTGGATTAAATGCATCTTTTAAAAATGAGCGTAGCACTCTAGAATCTTTGGTTAACACTATGGTATGACGTTAGCAAAGGCCTGACGTTAAACTAAATTAGCTTACGTAAGCTAGCAGGCTAACGGTATAAATTAGTTTTACGGCCGGCAGATATATCAGACCAGACGCTATTAATGGTTACAACAATGGCATAATCAGATAGTAAATTGTTTATTTCTAATCTGTAATCTGCAAATCTAAGCAAAATAAGATCACACAAATGACATTTTAAACAGATTCAGCAGCCATTACCGATGTCATCCGCCATGTTTGTTTACCTTTCACAGCTGTTTCAGACGCTGTCGCGAAGGGATTATGGGTAGGAGGCAGCATGAAGTGTGCATCGATGCTGCCTTCAAAAATGACCGTTATTTGGGAATTCTAAGATATCTTAAAAGGCAGCAGAATTTGTTTTTTCGGTTTCGAACCGCACTTGCTGCCTTGCTCCCCAGTTAGATATCTTAAAAGGCAGCAACTTTACCCGTTTCGAACACACCCAATAACAGCATTTTCATGCACTCTAATTAATATTAAGAATAATTCGGATAACAGTAGAGTGCATTTTCATGCACTCTAATAAATCGGAAAACAATAGAGTGCATTTTCATGCACTCTAATTATAGGCTACCACCCAGGGACAATATTTGACGCTACTCCGTTACCTACGGGTTTCCGTTTTGTGGCGTGGGACCATTTTATCATTTAAAAAACGATAACGTTAGTTCACTGCAAACAAAATATGACCACCACCCAGTCCAGCACATGTTTTCCACAAAAATAAGTCACGCTGAAAGGCATATATGATTCTAACTGTCTCACTGAATTGCATTATGCACACTCAATTCTCACTGGTATCTGCTAGACAACAAGTGCCAAAACATGATTAGTTCATAGATTTCACATGTAATATACATTTTATACAACCCCACCCCCATCTTGCCTGTTCATAATTCTGAGAAATTATTGAATTGTGTGCGTGTACATGTTTATGTGTGTGTACATGTTTATGTGTGTGTGTGCGTGCATGTGCTTGTGTGTTTGCCTGTTTATGTGCCTGTGTGTGTGCATGCATGCGTATATATGTCTACTGTGTGATTATGTGTCATACATAGGATTACTGTGAATGTTTGTGTGTGCGTGTGTATCTGTTTATGCACGTGTGCATATGGAATGGGTTTACATGACCCCTGGAGGCAAACATACGCAAAAAATTGGTCATCCTAGGCCCTACGGTTCTCAAGATATTCACAGAAAACTGTGTCTGCCCTACCCTCCTTTCGGAGGCATTTCGAAGACATCATAATAATTGCACCTATCAGAGCAAGAGAAGACAGCATAATAATTGCACCTATCAGAGCAAGAGAAGACATCATAATAATTGCACCTATCAGTGCAAGAGCACGAGAAGACATCATAATAATTGCACCTATCAGTGCAAGAGCAAGAGAAGACATTGTTTCGATATAACTCAATGAAACAAGAGCTCTCTATATTTTATATTGTTGGTTGGTTTTATACCTTGTCAATGAGAAGTCGTTGTCCTACACCATGGGTTTCCAACACACACTCTTAAGCTTGCCGTCCCTTCTGAGCTTGCAGGCTGAAGCAGTCGGCCTAGGCTACTACACTTAAACACAATTGTTGCTGCGACTGGAGGCATTCCAGCCTACGAATTTATTAAAGTAAATCGTGCAATTCAAACTCAATTTAGGCTACTTGGCTACGCAATAAGGTTTCCATTACAGCACAGCGCACCTTTTGAATGAATGAAAGCGGCTGCCTTGTCTCGCAATAAACAGCGGGTGAAAATCCCGACTCTTTCAACTACATGAAATGTAATAGTGAGCCATCAAATACCTGATTTCAGTGCTCATCAGTCCCAACATTGAGCAATATAATCAAACTGTCCAAAAGTAAATTAAATTCCAAACCAAACAGAAAATCTTCTGCTTTTGATAGCGGTATACTATCGCTTTGGTTTTGACCCAAAAACCCGCCAGGGAGGTTTCCTTTATACACACTCTTAAGACCACCGTCATTTGCAATTTCGATCAACTGCTCTTCCTCCTGCGCTGACAAGTTAGGACTAATCGATATTGACAAATGGGTTGCGACCCACTCATTGGTTTGCCGTGGATCTTTGGAGGATGGGAAGTAACGCTCAAACTCATTTGAAAGCGCAACAAGGTGATCGGGCAAGACCAGCTGCGAGAGAAAAGGGCCCTGCCTCAGTCTCTCCCAAAACCCCCCCACTACTGTTTGGAACATATCAAATACACCCGTCCCCATTCGTCCCCCACAAATCAAGCTTGGCTTTTTAAATGGAGCGACTTTATCTGCCAGTTGAAAGACAGTCGTCATTCTCCCCTGGAGTGATCGGTTGAGGTCATTAAGCAACCGAATATGTCACACAGGTAAGCGAGTTTTGACACCCAGTCCTCATCACTAAAATGTGCAGCTAACGGGTGACTTTTTTTACTGTAAGAAATCTCTGCAGCGGCTCTCGCAAACTCAAACACTCTGGCCAGTGACCTGCTAAAGATGCTTGTTTTTTGTTGCTGACCTGAGGCTGCGCAGCGCTGAAGGCAATATGTAAAAGTGTTGAAGCCAGGACAGACAGACGTAAGAAAATAGACCTTGCAAAATGCAAACATGCGTGCAATCAAACAACTGCATATAGGCCTATGCCATGTAAAAACGTGACATTATTGCTAATTAAATTTAATTTAGTTTGCATGCATTTTTTTTAAACTCATGTCGTAGGTAGGCTACGGCCCGGTTAGGAATGTCCGGCCCGGTGGTTGGGGACCGCTGCTTTAGAGCACTGCAGCGCAGTGCTTAATATCTTCAAGTTTAGCCTAACCTAACAAGTTCTTGTGATAAAGATCTCATCGAGGAAAAACACGCTGTATTTTTGTATTTTCATTGCATTTTTAAATGTATAAAAAGTTAAATAAATAATGAATTTTAATATAGGCCAATAAATATGAAAGATTAATCGATAGTCGATTGTTAATTCTCCCGACGATCGACTAAGAAAATTTAATCGAATGCCCATCCCTAATACATACTGTAACACACACCCACAAACTTAGAGACAGTTTCTGTTTGTCTCTGCATCTCTATCCACTTGCACAAGTGGCACAGAAACTAGAAGAGGAGAGAGTGGGACGTGTTCTAGAGGAGGAGAGAGTGGGACGTGTTCTAGAGGAGGAGAGAGTGGGACGTGTTCTAGAGGAGAAAGTGGGACTTGTTCACTGTTCTAGAGGAGGAGAGAGTGGGACGTGTTCTAGAGGAGAGAGTGGGAGGTGTTCACTGTTCTAGAGGAGGAGAGAGTGGGACGTGTTCTAGAGGAGAGAGGGGACGTGTTCACTGTTCTAGAGGAGGAGAGAGTGGGACGTGTTCTAGAGGAGAGAGTGGGAGGTGTTCACTGTTCTAGAGGAGGAGAGAGTGGGGCGTGTTCTAGAGGAGAGAGTGGGGAGGAGAGAAAGGAACTAGATGATGGACGTGTTCACTGTTCTAGAGGAGGAGAGAAAGGAACTAGATGATGGACGTGTTCACTGTTCTAGAGGAGGAGAGAAAGGAACTAGATGATGGACGTGTTCACTGTTCTAGAGGAGGAGAGAAAGGAACTAGATGATGGACGTGTTCACTGTTCTAGATGATGGACGTGTTCACTGTTCTAGATGATGGACGTATTCACTGTTCTAGATGAGGAGGAACTAGATGATGGACGTGTTCACTGTTCTTTCTCTCTCTTCACTCCAGGATCTCTTCTTCAAGTACACCTGGAATAACTTCTTGCACTTCCAAGTGGAGCTGTGCGTGGCGTCCATCTTGAACCACTCCGGCCCCTGTGAGTCCCTGGCCCTAGCCTCTGTGGCTACCTCTGGCCTGCAGAACCACCTGGAGCAAGCAAGAATCCACTCCTCCCACAACGACCTCCTCCAGGCCTCCTCCGAGACACAGGCTCTGCCCCCACCACCTCCCCTAGCCCCGCCCCTAGCCCAAGCCCCGCCCCTGCTAATGCCGCCGACGCCGCCACCTCCAGCCCCCCCGCCGACGGCGAGGCCAAAGCGCCGCTGAGCAGCGTGGCCGAGCCCCCCGCCCAGACCTCCGTCCACGACATGCTGGTGGCACATGTAGGTCCTGTCCACGTCCACTCGGTCTCTGTTTGTGTCTGTCCGTCCTCCTGTTTAGTCCCTTCTGGACTCTTTAAGGCATTGTTCAATACTGACTGCCTGTTATTCAAAGTGCAGCACAACACAACAGAACAGATCTGTTCACAAAATAAATTGTGTGTGTGTGTGTGTCTTGCAGCTCTTCCAGCAGTGCCGTTTGGTACAGAGGATTCTGGATGCCTGGGAGGAGAACGACAAGATTCAGTAAGAGTCTTCATACTTTCATGCACACACACACACACACTCTCTCCTGTGTGTACACACCGATTTGAGCTGCAAAATTACCAGAAGTCATTCATTTTCTATGAGAGCTGCAAATCTGTCTGCGTCGCAAATTGGGAGTTTTGAGCGACCAGAGCGCTAAGCAGAAAGTTGAAACTTGGTCAACTTTATGGTAATGAGCTATGACGCAGTTCAACGGCAAACGACAGGCAACCAATCGGTGCCTTGTGTGCTTCGCAGCTCCTTGAAATAAAGTAGCAAGATCGGAGCGGCAAAAGCTTCCCGAGTCCTCGACAGGGCGGCGAGAGCATAGATTGCAGCTCAAGTCGCCCGCGGTGCGTTCGATAATGTTCAATACAGTCTCTCTCTCTCTCTCTCTCTCTCTCTCTCTCTCTCTCTCTCTCTCTCTCTCTCTCTCTCTCTCTCTCTCTCTCTCTCTCAAGGCCTATTCACACCAAGAACAATAACCATAACGATAAAAGCGTTCACACTGAACAACGATAAACAGTCTCTCCTTGTGTTAATGAATGCGGCAGTTCAAATTTGATGGGTTCTGATTGGCTATTAGCTTTTTATCGTTCTGAAAATCGCTCTGAAAGTGATCCCCAACGATATCGTTCTTCATGTCGTTATCGTTATAGTTTATGTGTGAATGTCGCCATTCATATTAACGAGAACGATATTTATTTATAGCTCGTTATCGTTATCGTTCTTGGTGTGAATGGGCCTTAACTCATTCACATATATATATACTCACACACACATTCACTGAGTGACGATGCTGTTGCGTGTTCCACCAGGTCAGAGGGGGGCACCAGGCGAGGCAACATGGGCCACCTGACGCGCATCGCCAACACGGTGGTGCAGAACCTGGAGAAGGGCCCTGTGCAGTCCCACATCAGCGGTCTCATCAAAGGTACGCACGCACGCACGCACGGCCACAGGGCTGGGGCCGAGTTTCCATACGCTGGTTTGTGCTGTTTTTGTTTTTGTTTTGATTTGTTGTTTTGTTGTGTTTTGTTTTGTGCGGTCAGGATATGATAACGGGTGTCATGTTGTTGTGTTTTGTGCGGTCAGGATATGATAACGGGTGTCATGTTGTTGTGTTTTGTGCGGTCAGGATATGATAACGGGTGTCATGTTGTTGTGTTGTTGTGTTTTGTGCGGTCAGGATATGATAACGGGTGTCATGTTGTTGTGTTTTGTGCGGTCAGGATATGATAACGGGTGTCATGTTGTTGCAGAGCTGCCAGAGGACTGCAGGGGGCGCTGGGAGAGCTTTGTTGGGGAGACGCTGAGAGAAACCAACAGGAGGAACACCGTGGACCTGGTATGAGCACGCACACACACACGCACGCACGCACACACACACACACACGCGCGCGCACACCCACACGTGTGCACACACACACACACACACACACACACACACACACACACACACACACACACACACACTTGCACCAATATGCCTTGAGCATCACTAACATTTTCTGTTTGTGTGTGTTTTAGGTGAGCACACATAACCTCCACTCATCCAGTGAGGATGATGACATGGAGAGTCCATTCCCCAATGACCTGTCTATCCAGCAGGTAGGACGTAGAGATGTGTGTGTGTGTGTGTGTGTGTGCGCGCGCTTGCCATTTGCATTGATCTAGAGGGAGAGATGCTGGTGCATCATCACTGCATTCATAGCTGTCAACACTGAGCATTGAAAATAAGGGAGATTTCCAGGTTGCAACATGCCTCATGTTATGATAATAATAATAATAATAATAATAATAATAATAATAATAATAATAATAAAGCTTTATTTGTATAGCACCTTTCATACACAGAATGCAGCTCAAAGTGCTTTACATTTGAAACATGTAACACAATAATAGTCAGTCAGTCATTATCAATCACTTTTCTTTGCTGTTTATGTTATACTCAGCAACATATCAAAAATATAGAAAATGGCGTCCATAAGACTGGCAGCCTTAACCCTCTTACCCCCCCACAAGCCGCCATATGGCAACTGTGGCAAGGAAAACTCCCATATTCAGGAAGAAACCTTGAGCAGAACCTGACTTAATAGGGGGAGCCCATCCGCTTCTGGCTGGCTGCGCCCTCCAATAGTAGCAGATGTAGAATAATCTGAAAATGTAGTCTACAGGATAAGATGAGTTAACTAAAAGCTTTCCTGTACAGGTATGTTTTCAGATCTTTTTTAAAAATATTTACTGAACTCGCCTGCTTGATGTACAGAGGCAGGGTGTTCCATAGTTTGGGGGCATAATGGATAAACGCAGCTTCTCCACTTTGTTTGTGGAGCACTTTGGGTGCGATTAAAAGATTAGAATTGGATGATCTAAGTTTCCTTTGTGGTTGATAAGATATTAAAAGCTCAGAGATATATGAAGGTGCTATGCCATTCAGAGCTTTGTAAGTAATTAACATAACCTTAAAATCAATTCTATAGGAAATAGGGAGCCAGTGCAGTTCAGCCAACACAGGGGTGATGTGTTCTCTCTTCTTAGTCTTAGTTAAAAGTCTAGCCGCAGAGTTCTGTATGAGTGCCAATTTCTTTAGATGTTTTTTAGGAAGACCAGTGAAAAGTGCATTGCAGTAGTCTAACCTGCTAGTGATAAAGGCGTGAATTAGCTTTTCTGCATCTTGTTGAGTTAAAAAGGGCAGCACTTTGGCAATGTTTCTCAAGTGGAAATAGGCTGTCTGAGTAACTTTACTGATATGGGGCTTAAAACTTAACTCTGCATCTAAGATGACACCGAGGCTTGTTACTTTTGGTTTGACCTGGTGTGCCAAGTTCCCCAGATTACTAAGAATAATATCTCTGGCTTTAGTTTTGGTCCAACCAGAAGTACCTCTGTTTTGTCATCATTTAGTTTCAAAAGTTTTTGCTCATCCACTGATTAATGGAGGTTAGGCATGCAGTGAGGGGAGCAAAGGCCATCTAGGTTAGTTGGCTCCACAGAAAGATACAATTGGGTATCATCTGCGTAGCTGTGGAAGTTTACATTATGCTGACTTATGGCGTTTCCCAATGGGAGCATATATAGAGAAAATAGCAGGGGACCAAGGCAGCTCCCTGGGCCACACCAAAAAAGGCAAGTCATGTTTTTTTCAGATACATGATCTCCTAGACTGATATAAAAATCTCTGCCAGTAATGTAGGTTTGAAACCAGTTTAGAGCATTATCAGAGAGACCCACCCACTTTGCAAAGGGTGAATTAGGATGCTATGATCAATGGTGTCAAATGCCGCACTCAAATCCAGAAGAATAAGGATTGAGACTTTGTTTGAGTCGGTAGCTAGTCTGAGATCATTGACTATCTTTACTAGAGCCGTTTCTGTGCTGTGATTTGATCTAAAACCTGATTGGAATTTTTCAAGGATACTGTTTTTTTAGTTGAGGAAGGTATTTAACTGATTGCAAACAACTTTTTTCAAGTACTTTGCTCAAAAACGATAGATTTGATATAGGCCTGTAGTTGCTCAGATTGGTATGGTCAAGTTTTGACTTTTTAAGTAAAGGTTTCACAACAGCGGTTTAAAAGCAGTTGGAAATATACCTGTTTCTAATGAGGTATTTATTACCTTGAGAAAAAAGGGAGCTAAGCCTTCATATACTTTTTTGAGGAATGTAGTAGGGATTGATCTAAAACACATGTTGAAGAGCGGTTTGAGTTATAATTTTACCAAGCTCAGATTGAGTAATAGTGCTAAAGGACCTTAATTTTGGGGGCTGTTTTTTTGGGTGTACTATCAAACATATTACTTGTGTTACCAATAGCCTCCCTTATAGAAATGACTTTGTTTTTGAAGAAGTCTGCAAATTCTTAGCATCTTAGAGAGGATGCCTGACTGAGTGTGTCAAAAGGTGTTTGATGCAATAGCCTATCAATGGTGAGAACAACACCTAGAGTTTCTACTGTTTTCAGCAATTACCTTAGAGAAGTGGTTCCTCCTCTCATTCGGAATAGCTCTATTATAATTTGCAATTTTTTTTCTTTTAGAATGGCACGGTGAACCTGTAACTTAGTTTTTCTCCATGTTCTCTCAGCTTTCTACATGATCTTTTAGATCATGGATATTTTCGTTCATCCAAGGTGTCAGTTTGCTACAGGGCCTTTTTTTTAGTCTTTAAGGGTGCCACTCTGTCAAGCAGAGCCTAATTCACGATTAAGAGCCTCTACCATTTGATCAATGGGATGATGTAAAATATCTAAATTTATGGAGTCTATAAGAGCTATGAACTGCTGTTCTGCTCTAATGTCCAAGAGTCAGATTTTGATTGCAATTTCGGGATGAATTTTTTGGAGTATGTAGTACAATATTAAAAGATACACAATGATGATCAGACATATTTATATCATTTACTGATAAGTCTGTGACTTCTATCCCTCTGGAAATGACTAGATCGAGGGTGTTGCCAAGGTTGTGGGTGGGTCCTGTAACATGCTTTTGGCTCTAAACTGTCCAACACATTAAGGAACTTACTGGCTTTAGCATCAGTTGTCTTATTGACATGAATATTGAAGTCGCCATTTACAATTATCCGATCATAGCTAGTGATGATGACGACATAAGTTCAGAAAACTGGTCGAGAAAGCCAGTCCATAGTTTAGGAGGGCGGTATAAGGTTAATAGAAGTACAACTGGGTCCGCCTTCAGAGTGAGGGCAATATACTCAAAGGAAGCGAATTAAGCCAAAGTTGACTCGCAGTGCAACTATATTTGTTTGAGAGAATGGAGGCAATTCCACCACCTCGTTTGCCTTGTCTAATTGAGTGGAAGAAATTATAATTTGGGGACAAGTCTCAACAAGAACAGCTTAGCTGTCTGAAGTCAGCCAGGTTTCAACAAGAAACAGAAAATCCAATTTTTTTCACTAATAAAATCATTGATTGCAAAAGGTTTTGGTAGTAAGTGCACCTATATTTAGTAAACCCATGTTAGCTGAAAATGCCTCTGGCTTTTGAGGAATATGCTGAGGTATGGAAAGAATATTTGTTAGGTTTCTAGTTTTAAATTTGTCTTTTCTTTTTACTATCGTTGGGTAGAAATCAACGTTGGAATAGAACTATAAGCATAAGTCATGCTATTGCATGACACAGCGATCTATGGTAGTAGTATTGTATGTTACCCTGCAGAAAACATTCTCAGACCCATCCACATGTATAATGCCATTGAATCAATACCTGGGGTGAATCTGTAATATTTTCTACAGAATGTCAATGTCTCAGTGTGGGCGCTATGTTGTCAGAGAGTAGCCTGGCTCCATGTTGGTTTGGGTGGAGACCATCACGCTTCAGCATACTGGGCCTCTCCCAGAACAAGCCCCAGTTGTTGACATAGGGGATGCTTAGGGAAAGCGCAGTAAGCGTTTGAGCCAGGTGTGGAGATCGAACAGTCTGGACCATCTCTCAGCACCTTTTTCTGTAGGTAGGGAGAGGCCCAGAGATGACAAAGCGTTTTTCTGTGCCCATCAGAGTGGTGATGAGAGTTTTGTAGTTTTCCTGCAGTGCTACTGACTGCTTATCTCTGATGTCGTTCGCGCCCACGTGTCACGATGATGTTGTTGACCTTGGTGTGGCGAGGCCAGGATGCTTGGGAGTTTCTGCTGGATGTCAAGGACCTTGGCACCAGGGAAGCAGTAGACCTTGAGGGACGCTACATGATGGGGGAATGCAGAGGTCTCTAACCATGGAACTGCCGATGACCAGGGTGGGAGGTTGATGAGGTCGGGGAGGGGGTCGGGGGGCCGACTTTGAGGAGGACCAGGATGGTTGTCTCGGGGGCTGGAGGGGCTCCTCATCCTCGGTCAGAATGGCATAGCGATTTTCCAGTCGTATAGGTTGGGCTGGGCCTGAGGCCGTCCGGACCGTCTGCCGTGCTTGTGATGCTTGCTTCTACCATGGCTCAGGCTGGTGTGGAGTGGAGCTGGCCAGCAGAGCAGGCTTGGTTCTCAGCAGAGGCGGGGGAGAGGCAACAGGGACAGAAGTTGCATTAGTGCATGGCATGGTTAAAGTATTGGAGGACAGAGTGAAATCAGGGCATCTGGCATTTGTATGTGTAAGAGAGGTATGCGTTACTTACGGGAGAAAGGTGTCGAGAACTGTTCATCCTTCTCAATCTGATGGAGGGTTAAGCTATTCTGGCTTCGAGTTCCACTATCTTTTCGCTGAGAAGGACGCATGAGTCGCAGCCTGGTGCACAGCTGAGGGGAGGCATCGTGTCGCGGCCATGAGGGTGGCAGGGCTAATGTTATGAGGGTGGCAGGGCTAATGGTGGCTAATGTTATGAGCGGTCCGGTCCAGTCCGGGGGCAGGGCTAATGTTATGAGGGTGGCAGGGCTAATGGTGGCTGATGTTATGGGAGTAGTGAAATATGTGAGAAACACATATGTGGAATGTGGAAAAAAACGGAAGGGTTGACCGCTATGTGCATTCCTTGTCTATCAATGTAACAGCCTTCTATGTTTTCGAGGATGTTTTTTTCTGTTTGCTGTAACGTGTGTGTGTGTGTGACTCAGGCTTTCTCAGACTATCAGATCCAGCAGATGACTGCCAACTTTGTGGATCAGTTCGGCTTCAATGATGAAGAGTTCCACGAACACGACGAAAACATCAAGTATGTTCACACACCTTTGCTCCCGCACACACCCTCAAGTGTGCATGATGTCATTATTGTTGCATATCCGTGTATAAGTGTGTCTTAATTTTCATCATTGCTATTTAACGTCTTGCAGTGCTACATTCGACCGCATTGCTGAAATCAACTTTAATATCGATGCGGAGGAGAATAGTGTACGTTGGCTGTCTCTCTCTCTCTCTCTCTCTCTCTTTGTCCCCCTCACACTCAGACATATTTTACATTTACAGTAGCAGTAAAAATGGTGTGAACGTGTAATAATCGCATGTGTGTGTGTGTGAGCAGGCCAATGCAGCTGCATTTGAGGCATGCTGTAAGGAGAGGATACAGCAGTTTGATGACTGTGAGGAGGAAGAGGAGGATATCTGGGAGGACAAAGAGATAAACTATGCAACACAAGTTAAATCTCGATCCAGGTAACACACACACACACTCACACACACACTCACACACACACACACACACACACACACACACACACACATACACACACACACACACTCTTAAAAAAACACAGTGACACGTGTACAAATGCACACACTGTTCATGTCTTTCACTGGATCCCTTGAGATGAGTGGGCTTATGTTATATTGTGTGTGTGTGCGTGTGCGTGTGTGTCTGTAGGTTCGGAGTGTGTCTGTCGTCAGACGGAGCCTCTAAAGCGCTGAAGAACGGTGGGCGAGGGGGCCGCAGGTCGGCCTCTGATGACGATGAAGAGGAGGGGCCAATACAGGCCGCGGCCCACTCTCCCTCCCCTAAAGGGCCAGCGGCTCCAGAGACGCAGAGTCAGTACCCCCCCCCCCCCCTCTTTGCTCCATCTCTCTATCTTGCTCCATCTCCCTCTCTTGCTCCATCTCTCCCTCTCTCTCTCCCTCTCACTTGCTCCATCTCTCTCTCTCTTGCTCCATCTCTCTCTCTCCCTCTCTCTCTCTCTCTCTCTTGCTCCATCTCTCCATCTCTCTCTCCTGCTCTCTCTCACTCTCTCACACCTTCTCCTCGGACCAACATATTCAGGGTTCCCTACTCACTAATTTTGTAAAGTCTATTCCAGACATGGAAAGCCAGGAAATTGTATCATTTTTGGGGCAAAGTCATTGAATATCAGGGAATATTGTTGTAGCAGTTTCAGTGTACTTGCCAAAAAGAATACATTAATTCAAAATATTTCCATGCAGAATTGGAGTATATCTGGTTATTAGCTTTACTGCTTGCTTGGGTAGGCCAAACTTATTTATTCAGAGCCCATTTATTCATCTCCTGCTCTAAAGATGTAAAAGAGTCATGAACACTACGCGGCTGCTCTGAAATAATTGGTCAATATTCATTTTTCATTAATACTCATTCCATTCATTATAAAGTAAATCATGGAAATTCAGGTTTTTGTCAGGGAAAGTCATGGAATTTTACATTTGACTTAGTGGGAACCCTGTATATTCCTCTGTGTTTAAATATGTCAATACAATCAAATTAGATTAGATGATATTGAGAAATATACAAAATGTATGAATTCAATAAGGAGTCTACCGAATGTATAGACTAGTCTGTGTGTGTGTGTGTGTGTGTGTGTGTGTAGGCCCAGGCTGGACAGCCACGTTTGGCGATGGGGACGCTAGTGGTGTGTGTGTGGGCTCCAGCCCCTGGGGTACCCCCTCCACTGAGCAGAGTGCTCCCAACACACAAGACACCGGCTGGGCCAACTTCACAGAGTTCCAGCCCTTCAGCAGGTACACACACACACACACACACACACACACACACACAAAAGCATAGCAGCTTGGCCACATCCACACAGCACTACACCCTCAGACGCTACCACCATTAGCATAGCATAGCATAGCAGCTTGGCCACATCTACACAGCACTACACCCTCAGACGCTAGCACCCCTAGCATAGCATAGCAGCTTGGCCACATCCACACAGCGCTACACCCTCAGACGTTAGCACCATTAGCATAGCATAGCAGCTTGGCCACATCCACACAGCGCTACACCCTCAGACGCTAGCACCCCTAGCATAGCATAGCAGCTTGGCCACATCCACACAGCGCTACACCCTCAGACGCTAGCACCATTAGCATAGCATAGCAGCTTGGCCACATCCACACAGCACTACACCCTCAGACGCTAGCACCATTAGCACAGCATAGCAGCTTGGCCACATCCACACAGCACTACACCCCCAGACGCTAGCACCATTAGCACAGCATAGCAGCTTGGCCACATCCACACAGCACTACACCCTCAGACGCTAGCACCATTAGCACAGCATAGCAGCGGTACATCCACACAGCACTACACCCCCAGACGCTAGCACCATTAGCACAGCATAGCAGCTTGGCCACATCCACACAGCACTACACCCCCAGACGCTAGCACCATTAGCACAGCATAGCAGCTTGGCCACATCCACACAGCACTACACCCCCAGACGCTAGCACCATTAGCACAGCATAGCAGCGGTACGTCCACACAGCACTACACCCCCAGACGGCGCACCATTAGCACAGCATAGCAGCGGTAACATCCACACAGCACTACACCCCTCAGACGCTTGGCACCGTTAGCACAGCATAGCAGACGGTAAATATCCACACAGCACTACGCCGCCAGACGCTAGCACCATTAGCATAGCATAGCGGCCTGGTACGTCCACACAGCACTACACCCTCAGACGCTAAAGCACCATTAGCATAGGCATAGCAGCGTCGGCCACATCCACACAGCACTACACCCTCAGGCGCTAGCAGCATTAGCATAGCATAGCAGCTTGGCCACATTCACTCAGCACTACACCCTCAGACGCTAGCACCATTAAATAGCATAGTAGCTCGGCCATCCACACAGCACTACACCCCTCAGGCGCCAGCACCATTAGCATAGCATAGCAGCTCGGCCACATCCACACAGCACTACAAGCGTCCCTGATTGCGCTCTCTTCTGCCCTACAGTTCAGGCAGCAGTGCCACAGGTGCCCAGGCCACACAGACCCCAGACAAAACAGTGAGTTCCTCTTTTATTGTTTGTGTGCATTTATTTATTCATTTATTTGTTTATTTGTTTATTTATTTGTGAGTACATAATAGTGTAACTATGTGTCAGTATGTTTATTTATAACTGACCATCTCTAAAGCTCTGTGTGTTGTGTGTGTGTGTGTGTGTGCTGTCTTGGCGTGTGCGTCTTGGCGATGTGTGCGTCTGGCGTATGTCGCGTCGCGGCGTGCGCCGTGGCGCCGCGTGTGCGCTATTAATGTGTGTGCGTGTGGTATTGTGTGCAGCCGCGTGTGTGTGCATAATGCGTGTGTGTGTTGTGTGTGTTCGTTGGTGTGTGTGTTCGTGTGTGTGCACGCGTGTGTGTGTGCGTGTGTCAAATATGTTCATGTTCCATGTGCGCTGTGTGTGTGTTCGTGTGTGTGTGCGTCATGCGTGTGTGCGCCGTGTGTGTGCATAATGCGTGTGTGTTTGTTTGTGTGTGTGTGTGTTCATAATGTGTGTGTGTGTCGCGGCGTGTGTTCGATGTCGCGTGTGTGCAGCGTGTGTGTGTGTGTGTTTATGTGCGTGTGTGCGCTTGGCGATGTGTATGTCTTGGCGTGTGTATAATGTTGGCGTGTGTATAACTGGCGTGTGTATGTGTGCGTGTGTATGTGTGCGTGTGTGTGCATGTGCGTGTGTGCGCGTGTGTGTGTGTGTGTGTTCGTGTGTGTGCAGCGGGCTCGGGGGTGTGGGAGGTGTGTGGTGGGGGCAGGAAGGCTCCCCTGGTGGCCTCAGACAGCAGCAGCTCCGGGGGCTCCGACAGCGAGGAGGAGGGAGAGGAGGCACACGCTGGAGACAAGAGCGCCCCCAAGAGGTGACACAGTAAACACACACACACACACACTACCAGCAGGCAAACCACACCTATGGCCCAATCAGTGGCAAAAACCTTGCACGTGTAAGGAAGCATTACATTGGCACATGCACACACGCATAGATTTTAAGATTAGGGTCTTTACCATAAACACCCCCACACACTCAAATACACACATGCTTAATGTGTGTGAGTGGACACTGCTCTCAGGGCTGGACATGGGAGTTGGAGATGTGTATGGAATAGTGTTGTCACCATACCAAAATTATGACTTCGACACAATACTTGCCATAAATATCTCGATACTGAAACAATACCATGGCGAAATCCTAAAATATCTGGAAAAGAAAGGAGGCAGACCTCCTCCAAGTGTATTGAGTCAATTGTGTTGAATTTGGTGCACTTTTGTAGTGTGCAGCTCAATTCTGGGTTCTAAACTTTTCATAGTCAGTAAAATAGTAGTTTGTGTTTGAGTCCTTTATTGTTTGTTATAGTTCATTTACATTGTGTTGTGTTTTGGCAATAAAGTACCTTTTAAATAGTCAAAGTAGGCTAGATCAAGGTTAGTGTTTTAAATTTTGAAATGAAATTACTGAAAAAAATGAAATTACTGAATGCTATGCAGAAGGACCTAATCTTCAGGCCATCTGATGTAGGCTACCCTAGGCATTCCTGTGTTTATGGCATTTCTTTGACAGTTGCAAAGGGGGAAAAATGTGAGGATAGTCTTCTTTGCTCCCAGTGTACAAGTACAACGTTTCAACCACTCAGGTCTTCGTCAGATAGGCCTACACCTGTTGCACTATATCTGTGTGCATTCCTACATTACGTGTATTTCTTTGATAGTTAACGTTATTTGCTACCACGTAACAATAAGCCGCTATTATTATTAGGACTCAACACGCTTCGGTGGTATTATATGCTGTGGGCTTTAATTAGGAGCCTGTCCTACATCTGATCTGGGCAATAATTATTTTATATATAACAAATTGCAGTCTACATGCCATGACAAACATTACCAGTAGTAGGCCTATTGACCGAATATAAAATAGATTGTTTGCAAGTTATGGTAATGTTATACTAGTATATTGTATATTGCACGTTAGCACACTATGATCACAGTCTTTATGTCTCATCATAATTCACTGATGAAGGAAAGTTCGCTTTATCCCAGAAAACTACACTCGTTTCACTTCGGCTGTAAGCCTAGACTAAAACTGAAGAGATGTACTTGGCACTAATCATGTAGTCGTGTTTTCTATAGCCTACTCGTTAACCCGGCGTTCTTTGAACTCTTTAAAAATGTTGGGATATGTCTGTGAGTTTGAATGACTTTGAAATCTATTTTATTTACGGGCCTCTGTGTACCTGTTGGCTTACCTTCACTACAGACAGACAGAGATCAGGAGAAAGGAACGAGCTCTGAACGGATATCATGTACACTAACCACTATGTACTTGTCTCTGTCCGTGCGTGTGCGTGTGTGTGTGTGTGTGTGTGATTGCATGGGTGTGTTTTTGTGTGTCTCTGTGTTCGTGTGTGTGTGTTCGTGTGTGTGTGTGTATCAGTGAGGTACAGGTGCCGATAGAGAAGCTGAGTGTGTCGGACAGCCCCCAGAAGGCGGAGTCAGGGGGGACCCCCCCTCCAGCATCACCCCCCGCATCAACCTCCGCCACAGCCCCCGCCACAGCCTCCGAGAACATCACTGTGACAGACAAGAAGTACGTGCCCATCTCTCCCTCTTTCTCTGTCTCTGTGTGTGTGTCTGTGTGTGTCTGTGTGTGTCTGTGTGTGTCTGTGTGTGTCTGTGTTTGTGTGTGTGTCTGTGTTTGTGTGTGTGTGTGTCTCTGTGTGAGTGTGTGTGTGTGTGTGTGTGTGTGTGTGTGTGTCTGTGTGTATGTCTCTGTGTGTGTGTGTGTCTCTGTGTGTGTGTCTCTGTGTGTGTGTCTGTGTGTGTGTGTCTCTGTGTGTCTCTGTGTGTGTGTCTGTGTCTGTGTGTGTGTGTCTGTGTGTGCGTCTCTGTGTGTGTGCGTCTCTGTGTGTGTGCGTCTCTGTGTGTGTGTGTGTGTGTGTGTGTGCGTCTGTGTGTGTGTGTCTCTGTGTGTGTGGGTGTGTGTGTGTGTCTCTGTCTCTGGGTGTGTCTCTGTGTGTGTGTGTGTGTGTGTGTGTGGGGGGTCTTTACCATGTACTGTAGGTGTGTTTAGTTTCATAATGATCAGAATGACTGCGTGAAACCGTTTTTGGGTTGGAAGTAGTTGTGACTGTCTGCCATATGACTGACTATATTGTGTCTCTGTTCTTTGTTGTACAGTACATTAACTGTGTTACTCTGTCTGTCTTCTTCTATTAAACACTTTTCCTCTCTCTCTCTCTCTCTCTCTCTCTCTCTCTCTCTCTGTCTCTCTCTGTCTCTCTTTCTCTGTCTCTCTTTCTCTCTCTCTCTGTCTCTCTTTCTCTCTGTCTCTCTCTCTCTTTCTCTCTGTCTCTGTCTCTCTCTCTCTCTCTCTCTCTCTCTCTCTCTCTCTCTCTCTCTCTCTCTCTCTCCAGAGTTGAGTGGCCTTCATCAGGTGGCCCGACGCCCAATGGTCCAGTCTGAGCTGAGTTGGGCAGTGAGTGGAGGGTTGAGGAGGGAGTCGCCGTCTTCACCCAGCCCACCCCTCCACAACAACACCAACAACAACAACAACAGCACCGCCACCTCCTCCTTTCCCTGTCTGCTTCCGTCTGTCCTCCACGTGGAAACATGAAAACGAAAATAAAAAACAAAAAGGAGAAAAAAAAGAAACCTTGATGCCACTTGTGGTGTTTTCGCTTGACCATGCGGCCTCACCAGTGGGCCTGGACACTGCCAACCAGCCACTATCCATGGAGAAGCGGAGAGGAAGCGGGAAGCCCCCCCATGACCCCTCCCCATGCTAGTCCCCCCACACACACACCTCAGAGCGGAGCGCCCAGTTTTAACCGTTTCTATGAGATATGCAGTTTCAATGTAGCAGCAGTGGAAGAAACAGCGTTGAGTCTAAAGACGTGCCGCCACAGGATTCAACACGACATGTTCTCATCACGACCTTCCGTTTTACACTTTTATTTTGAAATGTTTTGCGCCCCCGACTTCCTTTCCCTCTCTTCACATTCTCTTTCTCTCTTTTCAATTTGCTGTCTGTCCTTCTCTCCATCTTTTCTGCTTCCTCTGGTTGTTTATGTTCTCAGTTAAGCACACGTTGCTCCACCTCAACACCAGTAAACCCCCCCCCCCATTACCAAAACAGGCCTGTTTAGCCCAGTGGAATCAATAATCCCTGCATTAGAGCCCAATCAGACGACAGCGCTTTAAGAAGCACTTATGCAACACTCTCTTTGCTGTATGGAAGCACAAGAAACAAAACGAAATGAAAAGAAACAAAAAAAAATGAAAGTATTATTTTTAAAGAAAAGAAAAATAAAGAAAAAGTTTGGCCTCCAGCCCACCCGGGGGGAGTGCTTCAGGTGTCTGACAGGCACGAGCCGGAGGGTCCACTTCTGCAGATTTGGAATCAGATTGTTGAATGTGTTCAAGTGCTTGTTGGAGTCAGGTGATAGATTTTGGGGCCAACTCTCGAGATGGGTCTTTCTCTCTCTCTTTCTCTCTCTCTCTCTCTCTCTCTCTCTCTCTCTCTCTCTCTCTCTCTCTGTCTCTCTCTCTGTCTCTCTCTCTCTCTCTCTCTGTCTGTCTCTCTCTCTCTCTCTCTCTCTGTCTCTCTTTCTCTCTCTCTCTCTCTCTCTCTCTCTCTCTCTGTCTCTCTCTCTCTCTCTCTCTCTCTCTCTCTCTCGCTCTCTCTTTCTTTCTCGTGCTCTTTCTTTCGATCTCATTTTTTCACTACTTTTCTCTGTCTCAAGAGTTCAGCTTCCTTATCATCATGTGCAATAATAACTTTTTTTGCCATTTTTATTCAAGGCGAGTTGATTTGATAAGTTGGCCTTCTTGGTGGCAAGTACAAAAAATATTTTGACAGTTCAGGTTTTTAATTATTTTCTTTTTTTGAAGTTTTGTCTTTTTTTTCCTTTCGGTTTTAATTGCATGTGAAGCGTTATACTCAAGCATATACAAGCAATTCTGATCTAGCTAGCCAAGACCCTCTGATTGTATTAACTTAAGTTTGTCCCGTTGTTGCCCTTAGAAGAATTGATAAAAAATGAACCAAAACATTATCTACCTAAATATATAATTATCTACCTATATAATGCCAACATTTAGAAATCTTCATGAAAAGCAATTTTTGAGAACATGTGTTTTCTGAACAATATCCAGTTGAAATATTTAGCACTTGCTCTAGTGCATTGAAATGCATTTGTGATGACATTTGCCTTAAGTTTGAACCCCCTCCCCAACTATCCCCCACAGGAGCAAAATCGCCTAGGACTCCCCATACCCCCCTACCCAGCAGTGAGCTGAATCCCACCCCACCAAAAGCAAAAGAAACCACATGCGTACGCACACCACACATCCCACCCTTCGCTCAGACTCAAGTCGATCGATAACGTCAAACAAAAGAAAAGGTGAACCAAGAAAAACAACAACAAAAAAATAGAAAACAAAAAAAGTGTGTGTAGAACCTTTAGTCACTGTCTAAGACCGCTCCGTGGACCGTCACGTCGCTGTGGTCTCGTTCTTGTGCCATTAGGACAACGGTCAAAATTTGAAAACAACGAAAAACTGAAGAAAAAAAAAGAATCCCGCAAAAGACTGGTAGTTGTAGAGGGACACGCTGCTCCCTCCCCTCGTCCCCTCGTCCCCTCGTCCCCTCGTCTCCACAGCTCTCCTCGTCCCCTCGTCTCCACAGCTCTCCTCGTCCCCTCGTCTCCACAGCTCTCCTCGTCCCCTCGTCTCCACAGCTCTCCTCGTCCCCTCGTCCCCTCGTCTCCACAGCTCTCCTCGTCCCCTCGTCCCCTCGTCTCCACAG
Organism: Alosa alosa; assembly: GCF_017589495.1. Classification (NCBI taxonomy): domain Eukaryota; kingdom Metazoa; phylum Chordata; class Actinopteri; order Clupeiformes; family Clupeidae; genus Alosa; species Alosa alosa. The sequence goes on along the minus strand of NC_063211.1, from coordinate 1,345,343 downwards.
CTCTCCGCTGTTTTCTTTGCTGGTTTTTCAGCAGCAGCCCTGGGCTCCTGTTCTCCAGCAGTCGTGTCTAAAGTAGCTCTATGGTACCAAATCTCTGTTTCTTTCTTTCTTTTTTATTTTGCACTTGCAGGAGTGTGAGGTGGTGACATGTCTGTGCTAAAGTACTTCTGTGTGTGTGTGTGTGTGTGTGTGTACGTGTGTGTGTGTGTGTGTACACGTGTGTGTGTGTGTGTGTGTGTGTGTGTGTGTGTGTTTGTTTTCTTCTGTTTCTGCCTCGAGTCTCCCAGCATTCTGCTTCCAGCAGCACATGTATCTCTATATATCAGTGACATTTTCAAAAGGAAAGGGAAACAAAAGCAGGTTTGTTTCCAAAAGCCAAATTATTGCCTTTTATTTCTGTTGCTGTATGTTTAAAATCCTATTTTTTGAATTTAACCAATATTATTTTGCATATTGTAGAAATCTAATTTATGTGATTACTGTATAAGCAACCAAAATACTGCTTTCTCTCTTAAATGAACTCTTGAATGGTCTTACTGGGGAGCTTAACAGGCACGAGCGAGAGTCATCTCTGCCTGTGTGTGGGTGTGTGGGGGGGTGTTGTGTGTATGTGTGTTTGGAGGGGGGGGGGTGTGGGTGTCCTCTAGATTAAACACAGGGTGTGTGATTGGCACTTGTCTCACAGTGAGTTTGAGAGAGATGAGTTCCAAATGAGAAGTGCCTGAAGTAGAGTTCAGTCTAATGGGGTGGGTACAGGGGGCTGTGCAGTGCCCACCAGTCTGGTGTCGTGGGTACAGGGGGCTGTGCAGTGCCCACCAGTCTGGTGTCGTCGGTACAGGGGGCTGTGCAGTGCCCACCAGTCTGGGCCCTCGTTCCCTCTGTAGTACAGGGGTGTGGTCAGACACCAGGTGTAACTGACTGACTGGCCAGGAGGAAAGAAAACATGTACAGCAGTCGCACGAAGACAGTCTGGAATTATTTTACCTTTTAGCACTGTTAGGCTGAGGGAAGCGATCCCAGATAGACACGCAAAGATGTCTTCTGTGATTAATTAATAGTCTTGCGTAACATGGACTGAGGGAGGGAGGGAGGGAGGGAGGGAGGGGGTGGAGAATCTTGAGATGTGTGCAGGGAGGATACTGGCATATGGACACTTATGTACCGCACAAAACATGGAACAAACGTGAAACTTGGAGTGGGTGGGCGTCATGGAAACTAGTCGCATCCCAGTGAGTAGATGCTTGGAGTGGGTGGGCCTTCCTCCACACGTTCAACTGGTTTTCATTTTGCTGATTCATAAACAAGCGGCTTTACGCTGGTATGGGCAGGTCTATGGCAAAGCATGAACATTTTAAACCAGAAACACCTGATTCATGTGCTATTATACATTATGTGGAAACTCAAGGATGATTTGTCATAATTAAATGCTTATATGCCTTATTTTCAATATCAGAGGTGCGTTTGGATGAAGCCCATAGCCTAGATGTAACCCAGGTACATTCAAAACTTTGTGTGAAGCTCCTTTACAAGTCAACAGACACTTTTAGTTGCAGATAGTGATGGACTGGGCTCCTTTGGTCACACCATTGTGGTCTACTCGACAGCCACAAGCTTCTACTACATAAGCCGTCCACAGCATCACTGATCATCGCAGAACTGGCCTCAAATGACCATGCAACTCTCCACACTTCTATCCAAATATGGCGTCAGTTCTATCAGTTGTTCCTGCTACAAATCTGCATATTTAAATAACAAAAGGTGTGCAGGGTGTGCTCAACTGTGTATGGTTAGCCAGTGATGTCCATAAGATCAGTTTGCATTTTTTTTTTTTTTACCTCAATGAGGCCCTTAAATAATGTTACACTTAACATATCTTCTAGTAAAAATGTGCCCCAAATTAGTGCTGTACTAAGTTTTCACAGAAATATTTCACACAAAAATGAGCTTGCTTCTGGAGGAGAAATATGCGCCCCCTCATTTTATTACAATAAGCGACCGAACTGGGGTTTTGTTCTGTACAAAAATGTTGATATTTGTATATTTTTAATGGACCGATAAAATGTTATATTTTATTATATCACTTCATCATATACGGAAGACAGGCATAACAATTTTATCCATTATTACTATTATCAATTTCATTTGTCCTTTCTGGCAAAAACAGCTTAACTCAGAGGGGACTTGGCAGGTTTGCATCTGATCAGTGGAAATAAAGTGAGTATTTTAAACTAAAGGTTACAGCTGCGTTTGCTTTTTCACTACTAAGGCCTTTTGAATTAGAATGGAAACAAAAAAGGTCTTTTATTGAAGAGCGCAATAGTCTGTTGTCCACACACCACCAGCGGACAAGCATGCATGTGGGCTGCCCACCACGGTTGCCAGAGTTGACTGAAAAGGAACTCCTGGATCGTACCTTCCATTGGCCTGAACCAGCACAGGACCCCATCAGTGAGCTGCCTCTTTGTGTGTGACCGTGGTGTCATCTTTCAGTTGACACTTCGCTTGGATAGTCACGCCCACAGAGACTTGACTGATCGCCTGTTCAGTCCCGTATGTAGAATTGTTGTTGAACAACTACTGTCAACAGATACTTCATCTGAGCATCTGTAAATAGTCTTTTGGTAAAGTAAAGTAAAGTGAGACCGATGCGTCTCCTCAACTGACCCTACAGTTAAAATCATCACGACATCACAGAGCCGCCCATCTGGCACAAAACCCTTAGTCATCACTTACTTACCTTTTGCAGGGTGGGAATAATGTCGCTCTCCCACTCCGTACTCTCTACAGACACAACTAAGAGCTGCTATTTGTCACAATGGCTTGGACACCACCCAGTAGCGAACATGTTTCAGGGTTAACTCCACATTTGATTGCGTTCACATAACCCACACAGTGAACCAAATCCACGACACCCCAGTTGGCTGCGGTCCATCCATCACTTAACGTTAGTGGACACATTGAAGAGCCCAACTCTGATTCCGGCTTAATGCTCTCAGATTTCCGGTGCTTATGGAGCCAGCTAATGTCCATCCACTCTAGAACCCTGCAGACCACCTCAACTAACGCCTGTTTAATAATGTCCATATTCTGCACCTCACTGTGAATCACACTCGCTCGCTCTTGACCCTACAGTCCAATGCAGCTGGAGGACATGTAGAGCAGGGAGACTTTATTAACGAAAAGGACTTTGAATAGGTCTAACTGTACCATGTTACTTACAACCTGTAAATCCACATCTTTAGACTTCAGACTGACTTCATGAGGACTGGACACTGCAATCTGCGTATGGAGAAAACATGATGTAACTAATCAGAAGGGAGATCTATTGAGACCTGACTATGTTAACTCGACGGAAGTCATACACCTAAATGACCTTTTTAAAGGCTTTATTTTAGAATGAAGCTATAGGGCCTTTCAATTAGATGACCACTTCCTCTGGGTTGACTTATCCTGGTTTGTCACTAACATACACCCCAGGCTACATGATCCAATCCTTTAAACCACAGACATCCACTTTTCATCAATTTTCAAGACACACTGTGTTGCTGAGGGGGACCCAATCAATCCCAAACCCCAGAGTTCCAGCGTGCATGGGTGACGTCAGACCCCAGACTCTCCCCTCAGTGTGACATCACAATGAGCGTAGCTGTTCTTTTCAGGTAAAAGAACTACAGTGTGTTCATTTAAACGTTGACCGTGTGAATATCGGACACAGACCTGTGATGTGCTGGGAGAACAAATGAGGGTGCAGCACTGATGTAAAATCATTAGATGGGGACTTATGGGCAGCTGTTTAATGGCCTACCATCAGCGTTTATTAAAGGACCGAGTACTGTACAACACAGACGGACATTCCCTCGTGACACACAGGGAGGAGGAGGAGGAAGCTGACCTGATGGGTCTTCGGTTTGGATTCCAAAAAAAGAAAGAAAGAAACACTTTACAAAACAAACAGGAAACAACTAGTATGAGACACACAAGTCGTGTTGGAAGCAGAGCAGACACATGAAATTACAAATTAAAAAAAAGAAAAGAAACAAAAGCAAGGCCCAGTGACAATGAAACTCACTGTTTTCATTTTTAATCCTAAAAAATATTTTACATGATTGACAAAAAAAAGAACCCGGCTCAGAAGAATATTTCTATTTCTTTTCTTTTTAAAAAACAGAAAAATGGAAGGAGAACCGAAAAAAGAAAAGTATGAAAAGAAATCAAATTAATTTTTGTTCTGTTTGAAAGATGTGGAGATTGTGCATCAAAAAAACTGTGAGGAAGTCAGAGTAGCCTGTGAAGAGTGTATTGTCTGTGTTTAGAGTGCGAGAGCGATAACCCCCCAAACCGTAACTTGGTTAACCAAACAAAAACAAAACAAAACACCAGTCACCATGGCAACAAAATGCCGTCTGATGCACTGCTTCTTCCTCACACTCCTCCCATCGTGCGCACACACACAGGGGGAATTAGGACACGCAGTTTAAACCAACTTCTTTTTAAACAACACAATGAGGGTTTCTTATTTTAAAACCCTTTTAGCAGTATTTAAAGTTCTCAATAAACAAAAGCATTAGTTACGTTAATACAGAGACAAACGAATGGCACATATTTGATTTATCTAACTCAAAAAGAGAGGTGCTTGAAAAGAACTTTTGTTTCTTAAGAAGACAAAAAAAGTTAAATAAATTACTACCATAAATGTTACATACAACTCTGAGTAGTATATACAAAGCCGTTATTAGAACAAAAATCTACAATTCGAAAAACAAAAAAAACAGTTCAACGAAACAGCAGTACAACCATATCTTACACTGTAATGTCAAGTGTGTGTGTGTGTGTGTGTGTAGAGATGAGTGGGCATAGCTGGGTTGTTGTGGTTGCGCTGTTTAAATGTAGAGGAGGAAAGTTGACAGGTACAACAGATGTGATACTTCTTCGGCATACTGACAGCCCAGCGGCCAGAACAAAACTAAACTAATGGCTAAAAATCGCTAATGGCTACATCTCCTAGCTGAGGGGGACAACACTGTAGGGGGGCGGGCACACACACACACACACACACACACACACACACACACACACACTCCTCCTCTGCAGGCCCGCAAGCTAAAACACTGTTTCTGGAAGACATGCTGATTACAGGAGTCCTCACACACACCCACACGTGCACATATATATACACACACACACACACACACACACACTGCAGAGCTCAGCTAGTGGTGACTCATCACTGACAGAATAAATGCAAACACACATTCTAAGAGTGACTTTATGATGTGTGTGTGTGTGTGTGTGTGTGTGTGTGTGTGCCATGCCCCCACTCAAGTCTACTGTATTAGTTTCCATGACTCCAGTAAGCAGGCGTCTCTGCTGGCCAACAGTGGCTACTGTCCCCCCCCCCCACCCGCTGCCCTGTCTTCAGAAATGTCTAGCCAGATATGAAAGCATCGTAGATGGCAGGGTTCCATAAAACACCTTTTAAAACAGCTAGCCTACTGAACAGTCAGGTCATGACCTTTTGACCTCTAACCCCTCTACAGACACTCGTCATGACAACCAGTTATACCGCCTTGCATCACTATGGGATGTGAACACAAACTAATACTCCCCCCCCCCCTCCATATTTAATGTAATATTTCATTCTATGCATAAATGTTCTATCAAAATATATCCCTCCGTGTCCTACGTCATCCTCACCCCTTCAGTGGTGAAGTAAAGTGTTTGTGTTCTGCTTCTATATGGACTTGCTGAGAGGAGACTGGAGAGACTTCCATGTAAACGAGCCGTCTGAGCTGAGCAGTAATCTCACACTGGCATGAGGGAGGGAGGGGAAATGCAATACACGCTTTGGCCAGCAGGGGCCGCCGACGGGCTTCAACCCTCCTCCTGTCACACGAGAGAGATGGGGGGAAAAGTCCTTCATGAACCGCTGGTCTGGTGCAAAGCCAGAGCATAAGGAAACAATGTAGCATCAAAAGTCGTCATCACGGATTAAAGGGAAGGAATCGGCAGTGTGTGTGTGTGTGTGTGTGTGTGTGTGTGTGTCCGTTGCCCTGCTGGCAGTGCAGAGCTGTGAGATCAGGACAGGGGGGTCATGGTGTAATATGGGTATCACCGTGGCAACAGAGCGAGTCTCTTTCTCTTTTTTTGGGAGTGTGTGGGGAGTGTGTGAGGAGTGTGTGGAGAGTCAGTGGTGGTGCATGCTGGTCCACACTGGTGCCCCTCTTTCAGTAAACTGGACTTCGGATGACATCATGCCGGCAAATCCTCTGCAACGGTCGGGGCAGTAGGGGGCATTAGGGCTAGTGGTTAGTGAGTCTGCTGCATATATACACACAAGCACACACTCGTACACACACATATGTCCGTGTGTGTGTGTGTGTGTGTGTGTGTGTGTGTGTGTGTGTGTGTTTGACAGGAGGGGCGATTAAGGCCAACCAAGACTTTACTTTTTTTTTTAGTCTTTTTTTTCTTTCTTTCATTAAAAAAACAAAACTGAGACTTGGTGATGTGACATCATCAAAGTTCGACAGGGAGACACCAACCAGAGAGCGCCACACGCTAAAGGCCCGCCCATCGCCACGGAAACACTAACCAGAGAGCGCCACACGCTAAAGGCCCGCCCATCGCCACATCAGTCACCACCCATCCCCCGGGGGAGGGAGGGAGGAACAAGCGTGATTGGCCCCACAAAGCTGTCCATCAAGACACCATCCCGGAGGCGGGGTCATGTGATGTGGCTGAAAGGTCTGATTGGTCGTTCATTTGAAGCTGGGACTCCTCCCCCTCCTATGCATCGGAGAGGCAGCTCTGGACACTGTCCATCCATAACTGGGCGTTCAGGCTGTCCTCGGCACAGAAGTTATACACACGTTTGGTCGTCTTTAGCTGTTGAAATACACACACACACACACAGATCAAAATCTATTCTGAATGGACAGGCTAAATATATATATAAATATTTAAAAAAAAAAACATTAAGGAAATTTGACAAGTCATCACCGAAAGAACATCAAACTTTGACTTTAAGATCACACACACACTCGCAGTCACACGGTCTCTCTCTCACACACACACACACACTCGCAGTCACACGTTCTCTCACACACACACACACTCGCAGTCACACGTTCTCTCTCTCTCACACACACACACACACTCGCAGTCACACGTTCTCTCACACACACACACACACACACTCGCAGTCACACGTTCTCTCTCTCTCTCTCACACACACACACACACACAGACTCGCAGTCACACGTTCTCTCTCTCTCTCTCACACACACACACACACACACACAGACTCGCAGTCACACGCACACACACACACACACAGACAGACTCGCAGTCACACGTTCTCACACACACACACACACTCGCAGTCACACGTTCTCTCTCTCTCACACACACACACACACAGACTCGCAGTCACACGCTCTCTCACACACACACACAGACTCGCAGTCACACGGTCTCTCACACACACAAACTACATCTATATTTTGTTCCTTTACATTCCATCCGGAGCATCCCAGCCCTTCCACTACTATGGCAACAGAAACCATGGTAACCCCAGTGAGAGGGAGGAGGAGCAGGAGAGGTACTCACGTCGAAGAAGGCTTTCTCCTCTATGTGCTTTGGCGCCCCCATGGTGGGCATGCCCGGAATGACAGCCTCCACCTCGGCCAACTCAATCACGCCCTTACACTCCTTGTCCTTACGGGAGTCATAGTAACGCAACTATGACACGGAGAGAGAACGGAAAGACAAATCATCTATAGAGTACCGCAGCCATGACATAGCGTTGCCAAGGCAGCCATTTCACTGGATCTAAACAAATCAATCTACCATTAAAACCACACAACACCATAGCGGTGGCTCTCTTTTATCTATTTCAATAATTTTACAATGTTTCTAAGGCGTTAGTATATTTTTTTTTACTGTAGGAATCACATACTACAACATATATTCATACCAACCACGATCAAATTAAAGTGACTACAGAGTTTTATTTTAGCATGGGTTTCCTCCGTAAACAGACCTGCATGTAACTTCACAGCATCGCGGTTAAAATCCTTAAATTCACGGGCGTGTTTGCCTTTATTTTTTTTGCAAAAAACATAAGCTCTTAACAGCCGCCAGTCTTTGAGAAGGCGTGAAGTATCCACTGGAATTTTCTTTCTTTCTATCACACCTGCCAGGGAATCCGTGTTATGTGGCTAAGCTGCTGCCTAGCAGGTAAAACACCTTTAAATGGATATATTTATTTTTATTAGCTAGAAATGGTGCCACATGTCTACATTCAATGCTATTTATGCCACTTCGAAAGTTTGTTTAGATCCAGTGATTCTACCGTCATGGAAACGCTACGTCACACTTCGGGACTCTATTACACAACCAAACGCCAGCACACACACAGCAGTGTTAAATGTGAGAGCACACACACACAGCACACACACAGTAGTGTTACACGTAAGAGCACACACACACACAGCACACACACAGTAGTGTTACACGTGAGAGCACACACACAGCACACACACAGCAGTGTTAAACGTGAGAGTGATCGTGTGTGTGTGAGAGTGATCGTGTGTGTGTGAGAGTGATCGTGTGTGTGTGTGAGGTCCAGTACCTGGTGTTTGGTCTTGTCCAGGACAAACCAGCGAGGCTTCCACGGCTTCAGCAGAGCCCCTTTCTTGAATAGGATACCTTCATAACTCCTGCGCGCACACACACACACACACACACTTTTTAGATCAAACCTTTACAGCACCTGGAACCACAGAGGGCAATTTGCAACCCAAACCCGTGTGAAATGGCAGAGGATGGCCTACTGGACACAGGGGGCATTACTCCAGGAAACCCCCAAAAAGTGCAGTCGCAAACTGAACACAAGACGTGATGCACCTTTAAAGGGGATAGTGCGTGGGGCACAGGAATAGTGCGTAGGGCACTTTAAAGGGGATAGTGCGTGGGGCACAGGAATAGTGCGTAGGGCACTTTAAAGGGGATAGTGCGTGGGGCACAGGAATAGTGCGTAGGGCACTTTAAAGGGGATAGTGCGTAGGGCACTTTAAAGGGATAATCGTGGGGCACTTTAAAAAGGGATATCGTGGGGCACAGGAATAGTGCGTAGGGCACTTTAAAGGGGATAGTGCGTGGGGCACTTTAAAGGGGGATGAATCGCGTGGGGCACAGGAATGAGTCACGTAAAGGGCACTTTAAAGGATGATAGTCGCGTGGGGCACTTTAAAAGGGGATAGTCGCGTGGGGCACAGGAATAATCGTGGGGCACTAAAAGGGGATAGTCGCGTGGGGCACTTTAAGGGGGATAGTCGCGTGGGGCACTAAAGGGGATAAGTCTCGTGGAGACTGGGAATAGTCGCATTAGACACGCAAAAGGGGATAGTCGCGTAGGGCACTTTAAATAATCTAGTCGGAGGGCACTTTAAAAGGGATAATCGTGGGCACAAAGGAATAGTCGCGTGGGGCGCACTAAAGGGATGATGTCGTGGGGCACTTTAAAGGGGATGATCGCGTGGGGCACAGGAATAGTCATGGGGCACTTTAAAGGGGATAGTCGCATTAAGGGCACTTTTCAAGGGATAGTCGTTAAGGCACTTTAAAGGGATAGTCGCGTGAAGACACTAAAAGGGGATAGTCGTGGGGCACTTTAAAGGGATAATCACGTTAGAGCACAGGAGAATAGTCGTGGGGAGCACTTTAAAGGGATAGTCGTGGGGCACTTTAAAGGGGAATCGTGGGGAGAACACTTTAAAGGGGATAGTCGTGGGGAGCACTTTAAAGGGGATAGTCTTGGGGC
>NC_063211.1:1323020-1325520 GCF_017589495.1 Alosa alosa | reverse complement strand
AAGGATTTGGGCAGCTGCAGCTACAGTACAGGGGACAGAGTGACCAGAGCCACAGTTAACGCCATTCAACAGAGATTCCATCTGCGTCTAGATCAAACATGTAAGACTTGCGCACGATGCAGGACAAACAGGCACAACCAGGAGGCAACAACCTGCACACACATGCAGGGGGCGCTAGAGAGAGCTCAAGACAAACAAACCAACAAACAAAGTAACAAACAAACATGGAGGACGAACGTGAAGAGTTAGCCCAGACGATGGCATCAGAGGGCTTTTGGCGCCAGCGCAGACACACACACACACATTGAGATTCATAGATATGGCTGTTAAAAAGTGTTGATTGTTTTTTGTTAGATCAGAGACGTGGAGGGGGGCGGGGCGGAGAAGGCCAAAGGGGGCGGTCCTACAGTACCTCGGGGCGTGCGGTGGGAGGAGACTCGGGACGGGGTGAGTGACACCACCCTAGCCTTCTGACCCAGAGCTGAGCCAATCAACAGAGACGCCCGTTACCATCACAGAATGAGTTCACACACACACACACACACACACACACACACGCGCGCGCTCCACTTCACATGCAACATTCATTCATCATTCAACATTCATCTCTCTCTCTCTCACACATACACACACACATAACTAAAAGTAAATACTGGCATGCCCGACTTCCACATACACACACACACACTCCTGATATAAACAGGACACAAACACTCCATATCACAGACTCAGAATTTTTACACACACATACACACACCCCTTAATGACATACACAAGAGCTCAGGTACAAATACACACACATGCACTGTGTCTTTGGTTGTAGATGGCTAATGGCCAACAGCAATGGACAGAGAACCTGGCGGGAAAACACACATATACCACATACAAAGACACATACATACAAAGACACACAGACAGACACAGACAGACACATACACAGACACAGACACACACACACAGACACACAGGCATGAGCGCACACACACAGGCATGAGCGCACACACACACACAGATGCAGACACACACACACACACAGACACACAGGCACTGACATGAGCGCACACACACAGGCATGAGCGCGAGCGCACACACACACACAGATGCAATTTACACACACACACACACACAGACACAGACGCAGACGCAGACGCAGACGCAGACGCAGACGCACACACACACACACACACACACACACACACACACACACACAGACACACAGGCATGAGCGCACACACAGAGCGCAGGCAGGCCTTGAACACACACACACACACACACACACACACACACACACAGACACACACAGGCTCACCTCCTCATTTCACTTGTTCCAGGCATATCTCTGCCCCCCCATCACCTGTTTCATCAGAGCACCAATCTTGGGTTGCCGCAACTTATCACTTGAGTCTGCACACGCACACACACACACACATGCACACACACATGCAATGGTACATGGTTAACAATGAGTTAGTCCAACCCAGAAGGGTTAATAAGGGGAGACAAGGGGTATGGCAATGCGATGCTATTATAAGCAAACCACTCGTAAATGTGTGTGTGTGTGTGTGCGCGCATACGCATATCTGAGGAGGTCACGTGTGTGTAACATGTACCTAAAGACAAATGTGTGTGTGTGTGTCCCTGAAGAACTAATGTGCGGGGAGGTGTATCCACTGGGCGTGAGTGTGTGTGCGTGCGTGCGTGCGTGCGTGCGTGCGTGAGTGTGTGCGCGCGTGTGTGTGTGTGGTGTGTGTGCATGCGTGTGTGTGTATGTGTGGTGTGTGTGCATGCGTGTGTGTGTGTGTGTGTGTGTGTGTGTGTGTGTGTATGCATGCGCGTGTGTGTGTGTGTGTGTGTGTACCTGACGAGCTCATGTGCGTGGAGGTGAACCCACTGAGCGTGTTCCTGCCGCCGGCCTCGCTGTAGGAGGGCATGGAGCTGACGATGGCCTGCAGGTACTTCTCTTGCTCCAGACTCGTGGAGTCGGCCTGAGAAGGACCTGGAAACACACACACACGCACGCACACACACACACACACACACACACACACGCACACACACACACACGCACACACACACACACGCACGCACACACACACACACACACGCACGCACACACACACACACACGCACGCACACACACACACACACACACACACACACACACACACACACACACACACACACACACGCACACACAAACGCCGCACACACACACACACACACACACGCACACACACACACACGCACGCACACACACACACACACACACACGTGGTAAAATAGCTGTTATGCAGACAATATGTGCAACATGTGCAGACACAAGTGTGCACACAAGTGTGCACACATGTGTGCTGATATGTGTGTGTGTGTGTGTGTGTGTGTGTGTGTGTGCGCATGCGGCGTGGCGCGCAGCGCAAGCGCAGCGCGTGTGTGCGCAGCACGCAGGTGTGTGTTTACCTCCAGAGGGGGCGTTGGGGGATTTGAAGAAGCCCACCGCGCT
>NC_063211.1:1310520-1313020 GCF_017589495.1 Alosa alosa | reverse complement strand
TGGCTTACACAATGGCAAACTCACACACACACACACACAGTTTGGGGCTGCTTTCATAACCTCGGCAAGGTTACACAAGGGTGACTGTCACTTATGAAATTACTAGGTCAGGCAAGTCAGGTGACAGCCAGGTGTCACACACACACACACACACACACACACACACACACACACACACACACACACACAAACAGTGAGGGTAGGGGGTACAATTCAGGCACAGCTGTCAGTGTGAGTGTGCATATGTGCGTGTGTGTGTGTGTGTGTGCGCGCATGTGTGTGTATGCGAGCATGCATACAGTATGTGTGTGTGTGTGTGTGTGTGTGTGTGCAAGCGTGCATGTGTGTGTGTGAGCGTGCATATGTTTGTGTATGTGTGTGTGTGAGTGTGCATGTGTGTGTGTGCGAGCGTGCATATTTGTGTGTGTGTGTGCAAGCATGCATATGTGTGTGTGTGTGTGTATGCATGTGTGTGTGTATGTGTGTGTGTAAGCATGTGTGTGTGTGTGTGTGTGTGTGTGTGTGAGAGCGTGCATATGTGCGTGTGTGTGTGTGTAAGCATGTGTGTGTGTTTGTGTGTGTGTGTGTGTGTGTGTGTGAGCGTCCATATGTGTGTGTGCGAGCGTGCATATGTTTGTGTGTGTGAGCGTGCATGTGTGTGTGTGTGTGTGTGTGTGAGCGTGCATATGTGTGTGTGTGTGTGTGTGTGTGTTTGTGTGTGTGTGTGAGCGTGCATGTGTGTGTGCCACAGCCACACACACCCCTCAAGTCATTAAAAATGCGCTTCACCTCCCCTAGACACTGTGACTCCTCCCCCTCTCACTCCACTCCACCCTTCAGCAGGAAGGCACACGGGGCGGGCCGCATACATTTCCCAGCATGCTCTTGGGGCCGTGCAGGAAGAGGGGTGGGGGCACATGCAGACCTACCTGCAGTGGCAGGGTGAGGTGGGGGCTACAGAGTGTGGGGGGGATCAGTGGCTGGAGGAGGAGCAGGAGGAGGAGCAGGAGGTGGTCATGGGAGGTGCAGGTGCAGTAGGTGGCGGGGCAGGAGCAGATGGGGCAGATGGGGCAGATGGGGCAGATGGGGCAGATGGCGGGGCAGTAGGAGGCGGTGCAGGCAGCGGCAGCGGCAGCGGCAGGTAAAAGCGTGAGTTGGATACCTTTTGGATGGGTGGCAGCCGTTTACTCTCCCGGTGCACAGCGTCCAGCGTCTCGATGTGCATCTGGACAATATCTGTGGGGGCCACACACACACACACACACACGCACGCACACGCAAGCACACACACGCACACACACACACACAGACCTGCACACTGCCTTACCTGCCACACCTGCATACACACACCTGCGCACACACACACACACACACACGCGCACAAATCCATCAGTACAGCGATAGCCTGAGATCCCAAAAGTACAGAACTCCACTTATGCTTGACCCATTTTCTGTAAAATACCTTGCAGCTCTAGTAGCTGATTATAAAACAGTTAGTCATTAACGGCCTGAGAGCAAATGACCAGTCGATGACCTGAGATTCCCACACCCACACCCACACCCACACACACACACACACACACACACACACACACACAACCAGATCTAGGGCGTAAGAAGGTCATGAGTTTATGTGAGGATTAGTGCATCAGCAATAGTGTGTGTGTGTGCTGCATCAGTTACAGTGCATACCTGGAATCATGGTGTGTGTGTGTGTGTGTGTGTGTGTAGGGGTGTGTGTGGGTGTGAGTGGGTGTGGGGGGTGTGTGTGTGGGGGTGTGTGTGGGGGGGTGTGTGTGTGGGGGGGGTGTGTGTGTGTAGTTCCAGTGCATACCTGGAATAATGGTGTGTGTGTGTGTGTGTGTGTGTGTGTGTGTGTGTGTGTGTGTGTGTGTGTGTGTGTGTGTAGTGTTAATTTTGTCACCTATTTTTAATTTAGTCTTAGTCTTGTGTGAAATGTCCTTTTAGTCTTTGTCATATTTAGTCATTTCAAATATCATTTTTGTTAGTCAAGTTTTAATTAGAGCTAAAAGTCTAGATCATTTTAGTCTAGTTTAGTCATAAGAAACTAAAGGTATCTTAGTCTTAGTCAGTTTTAGTCAACACATTTTTAGTCTTTTTTATAACAAATTATTTCTGATTACCATTTGAGGTCAAATAGTGTTTCACACATCTCAATTTTTCCAACAATATTATTGTGTCCACAGGGCTACTCGCCTGTTATAATTACTCATTCTGATTTTTTTGTCAGTTAGTATGTTTACATGCACAGGTAAGTCGAGCTACAGTTATAGCTTCGGCTGGGATTTATTCATAGACAGTAAAAGATTTGACTGGACCACTGTCATATTATAGACCAGTGTTTCTCAAAGTGGGGTCCGGGGGAATCACTGGTGGTCCATAAACAGGCGTGGTAAAATATAATATAGATGAGTTGTTTGCAATATTGAACCAACTTGTATGTAAAAACAGTTCTGCAACACTGTCTATGTAAGATATG
>NC_063211.1:1303020-1305520 GCF_017589495.1 Alosa alosa | reverse complement strand
GTCAAAGATGTAGTTGATGCAGTTCCGTACGACCTCTAACCGGCGCGCACTATTGGCCAGCACATTCCCATTGCGGTCCACAAAGTCCACTGCACACACAACCAGACAAAACACACACTCATCAACACCACAGACACACAACCAGACAAAACACACACTCATCAACACCACAGAGTCTACTGCACACACAACCAGACAAAACACACACTCATCAACACCACAGAGTCCACTGCACAGACAACCAGACAAAACACACACTCATCAACACCACAGAGTCTACTGCACACACAACCAGACAAAACACACACTCATCAACACCACAGACACACAACCAGACAAAACACACACTCATCAACACCACAGAGTCTACTGCACACACAACCAGACAAAACACACAGAGTCCACGGCACAGACAAAACACACACTCATCAACACCACAGAGTCCACTGCACACACAACCAGATATTCCCATTACACTACAAAAGACACACTCATCAATACCACAACCAGACATTCCCCATTACATTTCAAAACACACACTCATCAATACCACAACCAGAGATTCCCCATTACACTTCAAAACACAAACTCATCAACACCACAGTTTATCAACAATCAATTTCAAACTGTAAATCACATTCTACTATATGCAAAAGTAGACAGTCAGCACAGATATGAATAAACATTAATATACTTCATATATTAAATATACTTCATATTATATATGAATAACCTTTAATATACTTCATATATTAAATATACTTTAGGGGGCGTTCACAGTGACATGTGCTTTTCTCCTCCAGAGCGCGGGGACGCCAAAGCAGTGAGTGTTAAAAGCATGTGAGGTAGAACCTGATTGTGTACATGTTGTTGCTATGATACACAATATTTAGCTAAATCACTACCTTCATGACTTACCCTACTGGTCAAATGTTTGGGGTCACTTCCACAAAATGTTTTTAATCAGGGCAGCAGTTTTCAGATTACATAATTGCAAAAGGGTTCTCCAATGTTTGCTCAGTTAGCCTTTTAAAATGATATCAGTTTAGTAAACAGAATGTGCCATTGCAACATTGGATGCTGATAATGGTTGCTGATAATGGGCAATCTAGATAGATGCATTAAAGATTTCTTTCTACAACAGTCGAGAACCCTTTTGCAATTATGTAAGCACATAAATGTAATCTAAAAACTGCCGACCTGGTCAAAAAAACAATGCAACTGATCTCAGCTGGTATTCTGTCTATAATGAATGTTAGACATTTCTAAAGTGACCCCAAACTTTTGAACGGCCATGTAGCTAAGGAGGGCAGCTAAGTACGACCCATTGTTGAAAAAACACTTGAATTATTTTTAAGTTTGAGCAGCTTGTGTTTTCAGAAGCCTCACTTTTTTTTGTGCTTGCGCCCTGCTTTTATAAATGCGAGGCACGGTTGGAACGGTCAGTCGCACCATTCCATGTTGGAACGGTCAGTCGCACCATTCCATGTTGGAACCAGAGCCTTTATATCTATATAGACCCTTTCAACAATAAAAACAAAAACAATGCTTGAACGTTCTATTTGGTTCCCAATCTACTTCCTCTGCATTAAGATAACATATGGAATGTTAAAAAGGAAGTCTTGTGGGGCCAACTATGATGCTGAGAATGGAACTCTCTTGAAAGGGTCTATATCTTTACATGGCTACACGGTACCTTTACATGGCTCTGGTTGGAATGGTCAGTCGCACCATTCCATGTTGGAACGGTCAGTCGCACCATTCCATGTTGGAACGGTCAGTCGCACCATTCCATGTTGGAACCAGAGCCTTTATATCTAACTATGCCAACTAGCCAACTATGATGCTGATAATGGAACTCTCTTGAAAGGGTCTATAAGCAGATTAAACACTGCTTATCATCATGCTCACCCTCCCTCTCTCTCTTTCTTGCTCTCTCTCTCTCAATCTCTCTCTTTACATGGCTACACGGTACCTTTATATGGCTCTGGTTGGAATGGTCAGTCGCACCATTCCATGTTGGAACGGTCAGTCGCACCATTCCATGTTGGAACATCAGTCGCACCATTCCATGGGGAAACAATTGTATTTGAGTGCCTGGAGGTGAAAACCACCAACTCCAGCCACAGGACCAACTCCAACTACATTTATAGAGTAACAATAACAAATAACCCCTAATAAACTCAATCTCCCATCAGCCCCTTCTCCCTCCCCCCACACCCACCCAGTGGTGGACCGGAGGGCACCATGGCCTTGAGTTCAGGCCGGACGACAGGCGGGGCGCTCTTGAGCTTGGCGTTGGCGTGGTCGATGAACAGCTGCACGGTCACCTCGTCCAGATGGGGGAAGCAGCAAAGTAACATTGAAGGGCCCGAGACTTCGTCAAAATTAGGCCCGGGCCTTTGTGCATGGCACAGCAGGGATGCAGGTTCTCCTGGGGGGGAGGAAGAAGGGTCAGTCATAATATCTACCCGTGTGTGTGTGTGTGTGTGTGTGTGTG
>NC_063211.1:1290520-1295520 GCF_017589495.1 Alosa alosa | reverse complement strand
GGGTTGGTTCTGTTTGGGTTCTGTTTGGGTTCTGTTTGGGTTCTGTTTGGGTTCTGTTTGGGTTGGTTTAAGTAACACTGGCGTAGGGTTTTGTTGTTGGGTTTGTTACTTGCTTTACCTGGACGGCTGCTTCCCGTGTTTGGTTGCAGCTGCCCCAGGTATGGAGAGTTTCGAAAAAGTTACGCGGCGTCATGCTGTTAAAATAGCATCGAATGCCAGTGTAGAGGTTTGTAGTTTAGCAGCAGGAGAAGTTGTAGGGCATGACAATATTCTGTCAGCGGCCCGCATGAACAATGCGATTGTACTGTTTTTGGACACGGTTGAGTTGGCTAGTGAGCTGGTTGAAAGGGGTTTGGTGGTTGAGTTGGCTAGTGAGCTGGTTGAAAGGGGTTTGGTGGTTGAGTTGGCTAGTGAGCTGGTTGAAAGGGGTTTGGTGGTTGAGTTGGCTAGTGAGCTGGTTGAGTTGGCTAATGAGCTGGTTGAGTTGGCTAGTGAGCTGGTTGAGTTGGCTAATGAGCTGGTTGAGTTGGCTAATGAGCTGGTTGAGTTGGCTAATGAGCTGGTTGGCTAATGAGCTGGTTGAGTTGGCTAGTGAGCTGGTTGAGTTGGCTAATGAGCTGGTTGGCTAATGAGCTGGTTGAGTTGGCTAATGAGCCGGTTGAGTTGGCTAATGAGCTGGTTGAGTTGGCTAATGAGCCGGTTGAGTTGGCTAATGAGCTGGTTGGCTAATGAGCTGGTTGAGTTGGCTAATGAGCTGGTTGAGTTGGCTAATGAGCTGGTTGAGTTGGCTAATGAGCTGGTTGAGTTGGCTAATGAGCTGAGCTGGTTGAGTTGGCTAATGAGCTGGTTGAGTTGGCTAATGAGCTGGTTGAGTTGGCTAGTGAGCTGGTTTAGTGGTTGACAGTGTTTTTACTGGCGTCCTTCCTCGCTCCACTCCATCAAAGTGACCTCGTCAAATGTTCCCCCGTTTATTAAAGATGAGGTTTTGGCTGAAATTCTATCACGGTATGGTAAATTGGTTTCCTTAATTAAAAAGATTCCAATTGGAAGCAAATCCCCACTTCTGAAACACGTAGTGTCGTTCAGGCGATCCGTATTTATGATTCTAAAAGATGATTTGGACCTAACTCTAAACGTGAAGGTGGATAACTTCAGTTATGTTATCTATGCTTCGACAAGTGTCGTGAAGTGCTTTGGTTGTGGGCAAACTGGGCACCTTGTTCGTGCGTGTCCAAGGCAAAGGGTAATTCGAGTGATGTGCAAACAAATCACGAAAACAACAGTACGCCTAACGGAATTGTGGTAGATGAGCAGTCTGCCGAAGTGGCTGCGTCTACTGCAGCGGTTGCAGCACCCGCTGTATCCAGTGGGCCCTCGTCTGCCTCAGCCGAGTCAGTAGAGGCAGATCATGCTTCCCTTTTGCGGGAAGAGGTTAACGGAGTAATCCCGATTGATAAGCCGGTAGGCCTACATACAGAACAAAAGTTCTCCCACAGATGATGTAGTGAACGCAGAATTCTGAGAGTCAGTCCACATAGAACTCGCAGAGCAGTGCTTCTGCTGCTAATTTTGACCAAGTTCTTGCGTCTCTAGATGAATCCCTCATGGAGACGGAGGAAAATGTTTTTAAAATGCCCCCCAAAAGAAAGAGATCTAAAAGGTCTAAAAAGAGCGATAATTTAAATGACCTTAGCGGCACAGATAATGAATACGAAAGTGACTTCTCTGACGTAGCGTTACCTGCAGCTTACGTCAGAGTGGGTTTGCTAGTTGCGATTATAGTGTGGAAGACATAAAATCCTTCTTGAGAAAAACAAAACATATGAGAAATGTTCGGATTGATGACTACTTCCCTGATGTGGAGCAGTTCACCATGAAAACTAGATCTTTTTTGGGTGAGGGCTGCTTTACAAATCCAGAGTGCTTCCGCCTCAAAAAGATAATGACCAAGATTAACGTTTTGTTAAATAGCGATGTCTGATGTTAGTCTATTTTTCACATGTATTATGATGATGGCGTGTACACTAATCTTATATTTTTTTATTTTTTTCATGAGTGAAATCAGAATTGCTCCTTTAAATTTAAATGGGGCCAGGGAAAGAAGCAAGAGAGCCTTGTTGTTTGAAACGTTCAAGAAGAATAGATATGATGTGCTTCTTGCTCAAGAAACTCACACTGACGCCTCAATTGCTGCTGACTGGGCAAGTGAGTTTGATGGCCTGGCTATTTTAAGTCACAACACATCCAATAGTGGTGGTGTTGCTATTCTGTTCTCTCGGACCTTTACTCCCATTTCCTACCAGACTGAGGAATTAGTTAAGGGTAGACTCCTAAAAGTCAGAGCCCAATTTGAAAACAATTTTTGTGTGTTTATGCACCCACTACACCGATGGATAGAATGCTTTTCTTGAATATGTTAAATGATGCTCTACGCAATTGTGAATCTGAGGATTTTTTATCCTGGGAGGTGATTTTAATTGTACTGAAAATGCAATGGATAGGAATCATGTAGAGCCACACATGCCCTCACGCAGAAGCCTCATAGAACTAATGAATGCAAATGAGCTTGTTGATGTCTGGAGGAACTTTAACAGTACACAGAAGCAATACACATGGGTTAACCTTTTGTCTTTGGCTAGACTGGATCGGTTTTATGGTTTTAAGCATCAACTTAGTTTGTTTAGGAAATGTGCGATTATCCCAGTTGGTTTTTCAGACCACAGTTTGTTTTTTTGTTCTCTTTCTCTAAGTTCTGTTAAATCTAAAAGTGCTTATTGGCATTTTAATAATAATTTGTTTTCCGATGGCCATTTTAGAGAGGTTTTCAGACTGTTTTGGCAGGATTTTAAGAAAACAAAATCATCATTTAGCTCTTTGCAACAGTGGTGGGACTTTGGTAAGTCACAAATAAGGCAATTGTGCCAGGGGTATACTTTCAGTGTCACAAGGGACATAACTCGTTCAATGGTGAAACTTGAAAAAGAAATAATTGAACTCCAGCGTTTAGCTGAACAAACTGGTGATCAGACTTACACAACAAACGTTAAAGCGAAGCAGAAATCATTGGCTGACTTGCTAGGCATAAAGGCACAGGGAGCTCTGGTCAGGTCCCGCTTCCAAAGCGTGGAGTTGATGGACGCTCCTTCTAAATTCTTTTTTAATTTGGAAAAAAGGAGGAACGTCAGAGAGCAGTCAGTTTTTACGAAGAGCTATATAAGAGTGAGAGCTCGGATATTCATGTGGATGACCAGTCATTCTTTGAGAATCTACCCCAGGTGGCCGAAAAGGCGAATGCAGTCCTTGGAAGGGCTTTGACCCTAGAGGAGCTGCAGAGAGCCCTCCAGAGTATGGAGTGTGGAAAGGCACCGGGGGTTGGATGGTTTACCGGTGGACTTTTATAAGTCCTTTTGGTCAGAAGTGGGTGAGGATGTGCTGACTGTTCTCAGCGACAGTCTTGCCAGGAGGCGGTTGCCACTGAGCTGCCGGAGGGCAATACTCACTTTGCTCCCCAAAAAAGGGGACTTGAATGACATAAAATCATGGAGACCTGTGTCAATCCTCTGTACTGAATATAAATTGCTCTCTAAGGCGTTAGCTAATAGATTGAGTGAAGTTGTGGAGCAGGTTGTCCATCCTGACCAGACCTACTGTGTGCCAGGTAGGTTGATTCAAAACAACATTTCATTGATCAGGGACATATTTGATGTAGGTAAGCTGTTTAATCTGGAATTCGGCTTAGTATCCATTGATCAAGAAAAAGCTTTTGACCGTATCGAGCACAATTATTTGTGGAGTGCTCTGGCAGCCTTTGGTTTTTGCCCTGAGTTTATTGATATGATTAGAGTTCTGTACTGTGACATTGAGAGTATTTTAAAGGTTAATGGTGACTTGTGTGCTCCTTTCAAAGTTCACAGAGGGGTCAGACAAGGTTGTGCCTTATCTGGTATGTTGTACACTCTGGCAATTGAACCCCTATTGGTAAAGCTGAGGAAAGAGCTGGTGGGGGTGAGGATTCCAGCCTGTGAAAGTGTTTTTAAACTGTCAGCTTATGCAGATGATGTTGCAGTACTTGTGAATGGTCAAAGAGACATAAACATTATGTTAAAGATTTTTAATGATTTTAATGTTGATTCCTCAGCAAGAGTAAACTGGTCCAAAGGTTTAGCTTTGCTGGTCAGGACATGGTTAAATGGGGAGCCAAGTCTTCCAGCTGGCTTACATTGGGCCAGGAGTGGTTTTAAATATCTTGGTGTTTTTTTAGGTAATGAAATGTTTATTCAAAATAACTTTGATGGGGCTGTTGAGAAAGTTAAGGGCCTTGATAAATGGAAATTCCCTTTAAATAAGATATCATACAAGGGGCGTGTCCTTATTATCAATAATTTGGTGGCATCCGCCCTTTGGCATCAGTTATCTTGTATGGGCCCTCCAGCACAGTTGCTGTCAAGGATCCAGTCAATCCTAGTGGACTTCTTCTGGGATAAACTTCACTGGGTTCCACAGAGCATCTTATACCTAAAGAGGAAGGTGGACATGGACTTGTGCACCTACACAGTAGGACAGCTGCCTTTCGGTTGCAGTTTGTCCAGCGCCTTCTCATGGGGCCTCTGGATTCCTGCTGGAAATCTGTGGCGTGTGCCATTTTGCAGACTTTTGATGGACTGGGGCTGGACAGAACTTTGTTTTGGATGGATCCAAAAAAATTGTCAACGTCAACAAACTCCCTGTGTTTTATCGTAATTTGTTTAAAAGTTTGATCCCTTTTAACAGTGCAACGCACAGGAAGCACAGAGTATTTGTATTGGCTTTTAAAGGAGCCCCTAATCTATGGTTCTGTTTTAGATATGTCTCTTGAAAAGTCTCTTCCCGCAATCACACATAGCCTTCTAAGGTTTGGAGTCATTACTATGGAGGGTTTACTCAAGTTAGCAGGACCAGATCTTGTTAACGCTGAACAAGTTGCCAGTCAACTGGGGATGAGATAGCTCAAATAGTAGCTC
>NC_063211.1:1280520-1283020 GCF_017589495.1 Alosa alosa | reverse complement strand
AGATGGCTACGACGGTCACTAATTGTTTAGCGATGAATGCTTTCCTGCCAGACGTGATCTTAATTGGCTTGTGGCTTCTGACTACTGATCTAATCTGAGTTCCTATTGGTGGACCCCTGGGGTGAAGTGTGATGACTGTTTAAGCTGATCTGTCAGGAGTAACCGCTTTTAAATACATCAAAACTGTTACAGTACATCACTATGAGGGGGGTTACGGGGGCTGTGTCCCAATCAGACTGAGTGACATCATGTCTACAGGCATTCACACACACACACACACACACACACACACACACACACACACACACACACACACACGATTTTAGACTACAAGGGAAAACCAAATCTCACACACACAAAAAAAAATGCATTACATAGTCAGTTCAGTATATGCTTCAACATATCAACATATGAACATCTGGGATATTAGATATATTCCGGAGAGGAGAACTTAAAGTGAGGTATGTGAGTATGTATGTGTGTGTGTGTGTGTGTGTGTGTGTGTGTGTGTGTGTGTGTGTGTGTGTGTGTGTGTGTAAGGTAGGGTGTGGCCGACACACACTCTCACCTGAGAGCCCCCGGCGATGGGAATGGTGCAGGTGAGGAGGTTTCCGATGACCGTTTCCAAGGGAACATTAAGGCTGTCCACGTGAACGGTGTAGATCAACCCCAGACAGTTCTGCAGGCTATCACACACACGCCAAGACACACGCCGCACGCAAGACACACGCCAAGACGCGACACACACACGCTACAGACACGACACACACACACATTACCACACGCCATGACGCGACACACGCCAAGACGCGACGCTATCAATAATAATGCCATTGGCACACACACACACACACACACAGAGGCGCACATGCACGTGCGCACACACACACACACACAAACACACACACACACACAATGAATACATTTCTTACATGACAGCTTCTCAACTCTACTTGTGTGTCTTTGGCACAACACCTACAGTATGTGAAGTTGTGGATGCGTCCTTAGTGAACAGGGTTCAGACACAGCACTTGAGCACCTTACCTTACTTTACTATGCACAGAGAATCACAGGCTCAGTCCCTGCCCCAGTCACGTAAAATTTGATTTATTAATCACCACTATGTGGATACTGTTTTTAGAATTGATTTAGATTAAGTGTTAGTATAATTTGTAATTTTGCTATTTGTATTTTAGTATATTTTTATATATTGTATTAAGTGTTAATATAATTTGTATTTTAGTATATTTAGCATATTCTTTATCTTCTACTGTCCTTACTGCTTAGTTGTGTTTTTATACAAACACATTCTTTCTGCTGTTAAAGAATGTGTTTGTCTTGTATGTATGCTGCTGAGACCTTGAATTTCCCCTGGGGATCAATAAAGTATCTATCTATCTATCTATCTATCTATCTATCTATCTATCTTGTGTGTTGAGGATGCGTCCTTAGACACAGCACTTGTGTGTTGAGGATGCGTCCTTAGACACAGCACTTGTGTGTTGAGGATGCTTCCTTAGTGAACAGGGTTCAGACACAGCACTTGTGTGTTGAGGATGCGTCCTTAGTAAACAGGTTTCAAGGCAGGTGTAAAAGCGCAGGTGTCGTGAACAGGTTTCAGACACAGCACGTCTGACCCAGAAAGCGTCTGAGTGGTCAAGGGTAAATGGGTTTCAGGGTCACCATGTAAAGGTGCACAGTTTGTGTGTGAGTGCATTCATGCATTTGAGTGTGTGTGGTTGAGTTTGTGGCCAGGTGTATGCATGAAAGTGTGTGTGTGTGTGTGTGAGTGACCTGTGGGTTGTCTGACCTCCCAGAAGGTGAAGCAGGCGCAGTAGTGTGTGTGCGTGTGCGTGTTTATCTTACCCTGAACACCTCGGTGTGGTCAAGCCGTGACACCACCACCACGCTCTTGGGCCCGTAGAGTTGTGCAGGCAGGGGCTCCCCAGGACCCTCATCCTCGTCCACCTCGCTAGCCTCCTCCTTCCGCAGCTACACACACACACACACACACACACACGCGCACACACACACACACACACACACACCAGTGCTGATGAGCAACATGGGCAGTGGTTTGTCATGTGTTGAGCCCTCCTCCTCTCTCTCTCTCTCTCTCTCTCTAATGAAAGTATTTTAAAAGACTTTCAGTGCCCCCCCCATGCTCTGTCTCCGTCTCTAATAAAAGTTACTGTAAGAGTCCCGTGTGTGTGTGTGTGTGTGTGTGTGTGAGTGACCTGTGGGTTGTCTACGGTTTCCCAGAAGGTGAAGCAGGCGCAGTAGTGTGTGTGTGTGTGTGTGTGTGTGTGTGTGTGTGTGTGTGTGTGTGTGTGTGTGAGTGACCTGTGGGTTGTCTACGGCCTCCCAGAAGGTGAAGCAGGCGCAGTAGTGTGTGTGTGTGTGTGTGTGTGTGTGTGTGTGTGTGTGTGTGTGTGTGTGTGTGTGAGTGTGTGAGTGACCTGTGGGTTGCTCCACGCCTCCCAGAAGGTGAAGAGAAGGC
>NC_063211.1:1268020-1275520 GCF_017589495.1 Alosa alosa | reverse complement strand
CTGTCCATCGTGCGTCTCAAAGACCAGAGACATTCCTGACCACTCAACGTTTAGCTGACGATGCCCCTGGTTGGTCATAATGGAAGCTAGTCAGCTAGTCAACTATTAAAGTCACTAGGAGTTCTAGGAGCACTAGGATTCTATTATAAGAACCATTGTGAGAGCTGTGATGGCAAATAAAGATGTTTCTACTGATCATTTAAAAGGGTATGAATAATTTTGGACATGCCGTATTTTTATAAAAATGTAAACAAAAGATAAAGCCTTCTTTTTATTCCATGTTTCTTACAACCTCTTGGCTTTTGTGTGGCGTGTCATTTTCAGTCCAGAACAAACATATTGGTCAGAAGAGTAACATTAAATCAATATTTGCCAGGAGTATGAATAGTTTGCTGGGTACCAGTAGTGTTCCGCTATAACGACTCGCCTAGTAGAATAGGGTACAAACGATTCCAGTGTGTGTGTGTGTGTGTGTGTGTGTTTATGTGTGTGTGTGTGTGTGTGTGTGTGTGTGTGCAGTGTTTCCCACAGGGTGGATTCAATCTGTGGTAGCTGACTGACCCAGGGGGGGTCTATAGGTCTAATGTATGCATAGGTCAGTGGTACCTGTCACTTTAAGACGTTCATGAGTGGACCCTTGCATTTCAACACAGCAAAAGGCTGCTGATGTGTGGATGCAATTCAAATTTCTACGTGGTTGTTCATGATTCGTACTTCTCCTTGGGACAAGCACTTTTGAGTATGGGAAAACACAGTTCTAGTTGAACAAATTTGCGAAGCATATTCACGCGATGCTAGGGCCCGGTTGTGTGAATTTAGCCCGCGTCTTTATGCAATGCTTCTATTATGTAGCAGCAACAATCCTTCAACAATCGTTAATGTTTTGTTAAACACATAAGCAGAGGAGGGGCAGCGGGCTCGTTACGAGAGGAGGGGCAGCGGGCTCGTTACGAGAGGAGGGGCAGCCGTTCAGTTCTAGTTGAACTAGTAAAAATCTGAATATTAATATTAATATTGAGGGTGCAAAGTAATTTAGCCCACAAGCCCATACTGCGCACACACACACACACTTTACATACTTCCTTTCTAAACCACATTCTTCACATATGTCACAGCAAGGGTAGACACCCCCTCTTTTTTCATTAGACATCCTTTAAATATCCTCTCTCCCTTCCTTCCCCCATCCTCTCTCTTTTCACACACACACACACACACACACACACACACACACTCACACACTCACACACACACACTAGAATTTGAATTCCTGATAAACACTAACTGTAGAATACGCTGTCTGCAGATGATCCATACAAATCAAACAACATAATCTAGTCTACACACACACACACACACACACACCCACACCCATCTGTCACGGGACTAACTTGAGTGAAGCCCAGATCTCACTAGAAGTGGGGGTGGGATGGCGAAGTGCCTGGGCACATCACAACTCACCACCTTCATGCCTGCCACCACACACAAACACCATCCCCACAAACACACACACACATCCCCCACAGCACACACACACACATACATCTACGCACACACCATCCCCACGCACACACACATACATCCCCACTTTACACACACACATGCATCCCCTTTTACACACATGCATCCCCAGCACACACACATACATCCCCGCACACCACATACATCCCCACACACACACACACACACACATACATCCCCTTTTACATACATCCCCACTTTTACCACCACAGCCATCCCCTTTTACACATGCATCCCCACACACACATACATCCCCACATGCATCCCCACACACACACACACATGCATCCCCACACACACACACACCCTGCATCCCCACACACACACATGCATCCCCACACACACACACACACCCATCCCCACGCACACACACATGCATCCCCACACTTTTACACCACTGCATCCCCATGCATCCCACACACTTCATCTGCACACACACAGCCATCCCCACGCACACACACATACATCCCACCACCCTGCATCCCCACACACACACATGCATCCCACACACACACACCATCTGCCTTTCCCACCCACCCACATACATCCCCACACATCCCCACTTTTACCATGCATCCCACACACATCCCCTTTTACCATCCCCACACACACACACACACACATGCATCACACACACCCACATGCATCCCCACACACACACACACATACATCCCCACGCACACACACACATCCGCACACACACATGCATCCCCCACACACACACATGCATCCCCGCACACACACACACACATGCATCCCCACGCACACACACACACACACATGCATCCCCACATGCATCCCACACACACACACACACATGCATCCCCACGCACACACACACATGCATCCCCACACACACACACACATACATCCCCACGCACCATCCCCACACACACATCCCCATCCCACCACACACATGTCCCCACGCACACATGCATCCCCACACACAGCCATCCTGCCCCACACACACACACACACACACATCCCATGCATCCCACACACACACCCTGTCCATCCCCACCTTTTACACATGCATCCCACCTTTTACACACACATGCATCCCCACCCTTTTGCCATCCCCTTTACACACATGCATCCCCACGCACACACACACACACACACATGCATCCCCACGCACACACACACACACATACATCCCCACGCACACATGCATCCCACACACACATGCATCCCAGCCATCCCCACACACATACATCCCCACACACACACACCACCCATCCCCACACACACACACACACATGCATCCCCACGCACACACACACACATGCATCCCCGCACACACACACACACACATGCATCCCCATGCATCCCCACACACACACACACATACATCCCCACACACACACACACATGCATCCCCACACACACACACACATGCATCCCCACACACACACACATGCATCCCACACACACACACATGCATCCCCACGCACACACACACACCCACATGCATCCCCACGCACACACACACGCACACACACACACCCACATGCATCCCACGCACACACACACGCACACACCCATGCATCCACACGCACACACACACACATGCATCCCCACGCACACACCCACATGCATCCCCACGCACACACACACGCATCCCCACGCACACACACACACATGCATCCCCACGCACACACACACATGCATCCCCACGACACACACACACACACACACACACACACACCCACATGCATCCCCACACACACACGCACACACACACACCCACATACATCCTAATGTTGCCCTGGGGCAGCACAGAGCTACAGGGGCACCACATGCATCCTAATGTTGCCCTGGGGCAGCACAGAGCTACAGGGGCACCACATGCATCCTAATGTTGCCCTGGGGCAGCACAGAGCTACAGGGGCACCACATGCATCCTAATGTTGAGGCTTCCCTGCTGCCACTCTACTCCTGAGTCCAGGGCAGGGGAGGGCACGGATAGGCAGGCGCAGGCCTACGCACACGCACACACAATGCACTATCAATACCCATTCTCACACACGCGACACACACATCGTCATCATCGCGACGTTATCACGACACGTTAACGCGACACGCGATGCACACGCTATCGACGCGACGCCAAGCATTACCACACGCACACACGCGACGCCATTACGTGACGCGACGCGACGCTGCTATCGCCGCGACGCTGCGCGGCATCGCGCGCATCGCACGAAAGCGCAACGCACAACACACACACGCCATCACACATAAACACAATACCGCACGCAATATAAACACACAGAGGGGAATGTGCCTGGAAAGTCGCTGGCTATTAAAACAGAAAGTGATTTGATATAACGTGTCCCTTAAGAAGTTGCGTGCTCTTCCTTCAGGGTAGAAACTCTGTGCGTGTGTGTGTGTGTTGTGTGTGTGTGTGCGTGGGTGTGTGTGTGTGTGTGTGTGTGTGTGTGTGTGTGTGTGTGTGTGTGTGTGTGTGTCTGATTCAAAGAAAAGAAGTGGCCTTTCATCTGTAATATGACATGTTTGAACCTCGAGGGCGGGTGTAGAGTTCAGGTGGAGGCACAAGACTATGCCTACTTAAGAAATGGACGTCTGAATGCACCACACCACAATGCAAAAGAAATGGACCTCTGAATGCACCACACCACAATGCAAAAGAAATGGACCTCTGAATGCACCACACCACAATGCAAAAGAAAGACTTCAAAGACACCTGACTACTGACAACCTTTAGAAGCGCAGTCTTTTTATCATACCATAACAATGACAATGCTGTTGTAAGTTTTAGCATTTGGCATTTAGCATTTGTTTACAGTGTATTTCATATTAGGTAGCCTATAGCCTAGTAATTCGATTGCTGTACTGGTAACAACTTTTGCACTACCTCCACAGATCACTACAGATCACTACTCTAAAACATCTCATTGCATACTACACAGTCATGCATACAGTGAATCTGAATTCTGTCCATGCAAAACAGAGGCCTACTCTACCACAGACAAAGCCTGTACTCTCTCCCGATCACTTACACCCATTTAGCAAGTTAAAGAACTAGACAAAGAAAAACATTCTACAGAATGTTCTATGGAATGTTGTATGTTCTAAGAAAGAACATAGAGAACAAAGAGAACGTTTGCACATTCAGTTGTGGCAGGTGCTCAGAACAGAGAGAGAGAGAGAGAAGAACATGCCACTCCTCCCTTGACAATAGTTTAATATTGTCACCAAAGTTCTCTCGACGTTTTCTCAAAGTTCTCTCTCTGTTAAGAAAGAATAACTCTCCCAAGCCCAAACTCTCCCAAGACGTTGCAGCACAAGGGGTCGTTCTCCCTCGGGTGAAGTCTTCCCTGGCCCTGTGTGAAGCCGGCTGGGGAGAAGAGCAAGCCTGTTCATTCAGCCACAATAGGCTCACAAGAGAAAACAGCCTCTAGCTGAGGACCAATCTCTTATTTTGACATCCCATGGTACATTATTATAGTCGGCATGTGCGCGACGCGATGCGATGCCTTGCGACGCGACGCACGCACGCGACGCGACGCGACGCACGCACGCACGCACGCGACGCGACGGTCGCGATGCGACGCGACGCGACGCGACGCGACGCATCGCGACGCGACGCGACGCACGCGACGCACGCGATGCGATGCGACGCATTTACGCATCGCGACGCACGCACGCACGCATTTATTTACGCATACACAATACACAATAATTGCCACACACATTACACACACATGCATAATAGCTGGCCACACATTACACACACAATACGCACACACACACACACACACACACACAAAGTTTTTTATGGGTGAGAGAGTTCAATCAATCCACCTGATTGCACGCATAATAATCGCGATACAAACACTACCCTTACATGAGCTGTGCTCTGTGCACACAAGCGGTCAGGCAAAACAACATCTGTACACATTACAATACAGCACACCTCACTAGGGACGCGGATTACACACACACACACGCCGCTATCACACACACACACACGCCAAGCATTACCGCCGCATTAACACAATAATACCCATCGCCAGCACACACACACAATACAATACTAACGCCGCACAATACTGGCTTGCTGAATATTATCAGTTTAAATTATTTAAAAAAGCTGAAATGTGTCTGGCGTTGAGTTTTTATAGGTGCGGTCTGCTTAGAAGTTACACAAAAACTAAAATCCAAAACAACTCAAATTAAATCCGCAAAAAGAAAACGGATTCTCTCTCCATCTAATAAAACACACACACACATTCACACAGGAAAGCCAACCGAACACAATAACACACCATAAAAACTAGGCCCTTTCAAGAAACACAATGACACAAATTAGTACGATACACCTGAGAACCACTGAATCACAAGTGTGTGGAGGGGATGTGAGAAGTCTGACACATATAAACACACACACAAAAGTGAAAATGTAACAGGTGACTTCTGTGGGTTTATACATTGGTGTGTGAGGATAGAATGGAATCGATCTAGGCTAACACGGCAAAAACCCTGCAGCAGCCAAACACACCAGAGCATTGCGTTGTGGTGTGTGTGTGTGTGTGTATGTGTGTGTGTGTGTGTGTGTAGTGTGTGTGTGTGTATGTGTATGTGTGTGTGTGTGTGTGTGTGTGTGTGTGTGTGTGTGTGTGTGGTAAAAAGTAATGGCACTCTGTTGACATATCCATCATCACTCCCACTTTGCAGCATCAGCAACATCCTTTGAAGCACATCTGCACTAACTATCTCAGAGCTGTTGCTGTTCCCACGCGGTGAAACGATCCATTCAGACCAACTATCTCAGAGCTGTTGTTACGGTCCCACTGTGAAGCGATCACATTCCCGCACTAATCCATCTCAGAGCTGCTGTTCACGGCGTCCCACTGTGTGTGAAGCCCACATCTGCACCAACTATCTCAGAGCTGCTGTTACTATCCATCAGGTGCTGCAAGCATTCGCACTTCATCTCAGAGCTGCTGTCTCCCACTGTGTGTGCTTCCACATCTGCACTAACTATCTCAGAGCTGCTGTTACGAAGTCCTACTGTGTGTGAAGCGATCACATCTGCACTAACTATCTCAGAGCTGCTGTTACGAAGTCCTACTGTGTGTGAAGCGATCACATCTGCACTAACTACCTCAGGCTGCTGTGCAGTCTACTGTGTTTTGCATCACATCTGCACTAACTACCTCAGAGAGCTGTTACGTCCTACTGTGTGACTAAGTCCTGCACTGTGTGTCAAGCTTATCACATCTGCACCAACTACCCCAGATCTGCACTAACACCTAAGTCCTACTGTGTGTGAAGCGCATCACATCTGCACTAACTACCAGAGCTGCTGCTATTCACGGGTCCTACTGTGTGTGAAGCGATCACATCTGCACTAACTATCTCAGAGCTGCTGAAGCTTCTCTACTTCATGATGGAGGACAATGAATCCTCAATCAGCAATCAATCAGCAATCAATCAATCAACTCAATCAGCATAACAAGCAAGGAAATGAAAGAGGGAGGGTATGGAGAGTAAGATGTGAGAGAGGAGAGGAGAGAGAAGAAGGGACACAGAAAGTTCATCAAAGTGATAAACACGGAGAGGGAGTGAAAGGACGGCAAAGCGAGGCAGTGTTGCGCTGCAACCGATGCCAATAATAAATACACATACACAATACTACGTACCCATCTATTACACACTAGTGTTCTGGTGCAATCGATACTACACACACATACACACACACATGCACACACACCCATACACACACACACCCATACACACTAGTGTTGCGCGGTGCACCGATACTACACACACATACACACACACATACACACACACATGCACACACATATGCACACACACCCATACACACTAGTGTTGCGCGGTGCACCAATACTACAAAAGTATCGCAATACCCTGAAATTAAAAATGTCACAATACCTCATTTTATTAGCATAGTGTTGCGCCACTGGTGTGAATGATCCTACTATATTCAAT
>NC_063211.1:1260520-1263020 GCF_017589495.1 Alosa alosa | reverse complement strand
CATAGCCACCATCAGAGCAGCCACACACACACACACACACACACACACACACACACACACACACACAGAGGAAGCCATAGCCACCATCAGAGCAGCCACAGCCTGATTGGTCAGCGTTAGGAGAGCAGGAGCATCCTTTCCTGCGTTGAGTAAACTTGGACACGTCGCACCACAGGAACAGAGTGTCTGTCTCTGAACATTCTGGGCTTGAGCACATGGGGGCCTGTACTACCAACACGTGTCCCATTGGTCTGCAGGTTTGGGTGTGTTTTGTGGAGAGAAAGAGAGAGAGAGAGGGTGAGAGAGAGAGAGAGAGCAAGAGAGAGAGGGTGAGAGAGAGCAAGAGAGAGAGAAAGAGAGAGAGAAAGAGAGAGAAAAGAGAGAGAGCAAGAGAGAGAGCAAGAGAGAGAGAAAGAGAGCAAGACAGAAAGAGAAAGAGAGAGAGAGAGAGAGAGAGAGAGGGCAAGAGAGTGTGAGAGTGTTTGTTTGGAAAAAAAAATATTTATGGCCAATCATCAGCAGAACTGACAGAGCTTTCAGTGGCCTCTTCAATCATCAGCAGAACTGACAGAGCTTTCAGTGGCTTCTTCAATCATCAGCAGAACTGACAGAGCAATCATCAGCAGAACTGACAGAGCTTTCAGTGGCCTCTTCAATCATCAGCAGAACTGACAGAGCAATCATCAGCAGAACTGACAGAGCTTTCAGTGGCCTCTTAAATCATCAGCAGAACTGACAGAGCTTTCAGTGGCCTCTTCAATCATCAGCAGAACTGACAGAGCTTTCAGTAGCCTCTTCAATCATCAGCAGAACTGACAGAGCAATCATCAGCAGAACTGAGAGAGCTTTCAGTGGCCTCTTCAATCATCAGCAGAACTGACAAGAGCTTTCAGTGGCCTCTTCAATCATCAGCAGAACTGACAGAGCTTTCAGTGGCCTCCTCAATCATCAGCAGAACTGACAGAGCTTTCAGTGGCCTCCTCAAGGGCCACAGTGCCCCACCTCACTGTCCACATCCACTTTCAGCCGACTCTGAATGTCTCCTGACCCTAAGGCTGCGCACAGCTCTTTGACCACTGGTCCCTCGAGTCCGATAGCTCACAGATAACACACACAGTACACACACTGTTCATCAGTGGATCTAATCAAATCAGCGGTCACCCTGTCAGCCGGTCCAGTCCGCCATGAGGGGGTTTGAATGTGGTGTGTTAACGTCACATTAGCGCTGAGTCACGTTGAAGGACAACACACTCCACACTCCGAACGAGTCTGATGTCCACACGACAGTGTGTCACACTGCACTCATGGTTCTTTCAATCTAACACTAAGGCTGGGAAGAAGGAGAAGTCTGTGTGTGTGTGTGTGTGTGTGTGTGTGTGTATGTAAGTGTGAAATTTCAAGATGACTGAACTCTGATCTGAAATTGCAGAAATGAGTAGCAGAAATAGCCTATGCTTAACCAATAGCAGACTTCAACCAGTTGGGACCTGTCCTCATGGTAAGGAAAAGACGACTGTATAAATGTCCACACTGACCTGACGTCCTGTTCATAAAAGTGATGTCTAAACTTTGATGGATCCTGACTGGTTGTCAGCTTTTCTAATCACAAAATCACTCTGAAATTATCCCATAAAATATTGTTTTTCACGTCATTGTTGTTACAGTATGAAGTGTGGATGTTGTCATTTTTATTAGCTAGAGCAATAACTAGGGCTGTCATTTTTTGCAATTACCGTTAGAGATGCACCGATTGATCGGCTGGTGACCGGCATTGGCCGGTTTTCACGTGCCGGTCCATCTGAGATATGCCGATTTTACGCCGGGTCAATTGCACTCGCACGCGGCACTTGGAACAATATCACCCAGCTGAGTTTGCAAAGCTTGAAGAAGCTAGCAAAGGCCAACACTCAGGGCTGGATGCACAGAGAAAGCACTAACACTCAGTTTTTCTATGTGCAGCAAGCGAACGCTGTGCTTTGATACATTGCGTGGAATTTACTTTATTACGTAAACAGGCTCTCATCGCGTCTATTCCCGCCCCCTCTACAACGCAAATTGCGTGCCCACAGCTGAACCACAAATGCAGTTGAACGGAGTTAACCGATTGAGTCATTAAAAAGAATCAAAGTTTAGTGATCATACATGATAATAAGTCAACAAGCAGCGACATACAGAGTAGGCCTAGTAGTTCTACTGCGCTTAAAAAATACTCAAACTATTACTGCACATAGACTAGAGCTATGACTTTAATACCGCAGTCTAGCAGATGGGAAAGTGAACATACGATATTAGAAGGGCAAACCAAAGTTAAAGTTGCTTTGGACTTAGTAGCCTACAATGAAGAAAATGGATGCTCTGAATACTGATTCAGCTGGATTACACCTGCTTTTAAAAGGGCCCAGAAAATTATCGTTATAGTTATTGTTGGCGGTGTAAACAAGCCTTTAGTCTAAACCGTAAAATAAATAGATAAACGCACAAACAAATTAAATAAACAACA
>NC_063211.1:1240520-1255520 GCF_017589495.1 Alosa alosa | reverse complement strand
TACCATCAGCAACTTGCAGTACAGGATGAGCAAGGAGCAGACATGGAGCTGCATGCATTTATTTATTGGTGGCAGGAAAATGGGGCCTATAGGACCGATGGGTGTCTACATGAGTGTGTGTGTGTGTGTGTGTGTGTGTGTGTGTGCAGTGTTTCCCACAGAATTGAATTCTATATGTGGTGGTAGGTTTGCAGAATTAAATTGAATGCAGTTACAGGTTTTGAACAAATTAGCGCAGCGTGGTTATTATGCTAACCAGATTTAAGCACAATTTAGAGCAACCTGGAAAATCATTGTGTGGTGATCAATGTTATTGTGGTGGGCCGCCACAAATAAGTAAATGTATGGGAAACACTGGTGTGTGTGTGTGTGTGTGTGTGTGTGTGTGTGTGTGTGTGGAAGAAGGATATGGCAATAGGCTCCAGAGAGCGTCACCTTTACACCACCATGCAACACGTACTGTAGTTAGCCACAAACCATCACACTGAAACTATGTCCTCGTGCAAAACGTCTGTTTCTGTAATGGTCAGGAAGCAGTCATGAACTTAAGTGATGTCTGAAGCTGACTTTTTCGCCCACTAGGCCCTATGTACCTAAAACACACACACACACACGGAACCGAGAGGACATCCACTCTCCTCCAGCTTCCACGGAATCACCTGGGCTGTTGACGTTAAGGCGCCTGGCTTCCAGATGCTTCGAGCGTCTGCTTGATCAGTGCTTCAACCTCTCACTGCCGGAAGAGAGAGAGGCGTTCTGCAGCACGCACTGTTTTTTTTCGCTCCTGACATCCTGCCAAAGGGCTTCGACACGCACGACTACGCGGGTTGGCCACTGCATTAAGAGATGGAAAGTGGAGAGAGGAGAGTTCTTTTCGGGGGTTGCATCTGAGCCCGGCCCGTTGCACCCAATACACGCTGACGGGCCCTTATGTGCACGCACGCTGTTGTCAGTCACCGGGGACTTGTCGTGTTAAGGCTCCTTCATGTGCCTTGATAAATAATATATCCACCAACTCCACTCTCTAAACAGAGCAGCCCTCCCCATCGTTATCTACCGGTTTCGAGCTTACATGCTTTCTTCGGCGAAGGCGTCGTGAATAATGGATGTTTTAAGGGCCATTATATGACACGAATCTAGGCCACAAACACAGGGGGAGGGAGGCGGGGGGACTCGGATAACGGTCCCAAACACCGACTCGCCGCACCACAACACCGCGCCAAGTCCGAGCTGCAAACGACAGCACTCGGCTCAAGTTGGCTTGTGGTGGACTTGGGAGGAGCAGGGTTGTCCCAACTTCCACTGACCTACAACAAGCAAGCACGCAAAAATGCAGCAACATCGTTTCCGGTTGTAGTTAAGTTTACAGATTCCCATTAAGCTAGCGCACGATGAACACGTCAATTTAGGTCGTTAATTTATCAGCAGTCTTTGAAGCCAGCAAGAAAATTCATACGTGTCCATGTTAGTTACTGGCTGTACTGTCTGATGCAACTTAAACTGACAACACTTTGTGAGAGTCAGAAAGTGTTAAATTGTCTGTTCAAGATATTAGTGTGCATACTACACAATCTGCTCTGATAGTGTCACAAATGAGCAGACGGCACGCGCTATCATGTTAGCGGTGGTGAGCGAGCTGGATTGATAAATCCTCATTAGCTAGCTAACTTGCTTGCTAGCATGAACTAGTGAGGATACAGAGACACTATGCCAATAATTTCTCAATTAGAAGATTGATTAAATGTTTCAAGCTAACAAAGCTACTCTAAATACAGTCATCACACACCCTCCCAGATATTGGAGATTAAAATCGAGCCGATGGGCTCAATATCACTAAAACTTCACAGGCCTTCGTAATCCACGGTTGAGATTTGAGTGTACAGTCCGTATCGAAAATCAGCTGAGTGGGACGCTGCTTTGTCCCGAGCCGAGCCGAGCCGTCCCCGCCTCCCTATCCTCCGCCTCCTGTTTACCATGGCCGGGGCTGAACCATAGCTAATAGGCTAACTGAACTAGCTAGAGACAGATAGCTCGCTAGCAGAGCAGGGAGGAAAATAGCCCGTCAGTACTCACCTCTCTTTTCGAGATCATATCCGACCACAAGAAAGTAATCGGCGAGCCTGGCCATCCTTTAGATCACGGCGACAGGCCTTTAGAGCGGTTTCCTTTCCCTTTAGAGACCTTATTCCGTTCACATTCTGATGGCAGAACAGTCATCACAGGCGACAGCAGCATCCTCCCAGCAAAACTCGGCCGCCATACTGTCAGTGTGCCGTGCCCTGACAGCAGGTTGCGATGCGCAGGCGCAGAGTGGAAGCTACAGGGAGGGGCGCGAGAGATCAGATTGTTGAGCGACCATTCATTAAAATTAACTTCCAGGAGATTTGAAAGGATTGCTCTCATTCTACCATAACAACAATTTCAAATGTATTAGAAGAAAGGACTGGACCGTCTTTTTATTTAGGCGTTGGTGAGGATGTTTAGGTAAGCCATTACTTTATAGCAAGGGCAACTTGGTGTAGAGTATGATGCTACTGTTCACTTCATGGCCCAAATCTGAAGGGTTTCAGCAGTAGGCTACAACAGGCAATAGCCTCCTCAAAAGTTTGTTGCCATAAGATTTTTTCCTTAGCTTAACCCCTTAACCTGTCTTTTGAATGAGCCATACAATAGACAATATTATTATTATGTCATTCATGGTGATGTCCGTATACTCTTGGGGAGCTCTGATCTCTCCTTGTGGGCTGGCTAAATAGAACGCTCACAAGCACCGCTGTCAGCAGTTTAGATAGCTTTTACTTTCAGCTACCCTGCCTGTAACATTTCTTTTTCACTAATGACTTGTTCTATGGGTCTACATTTGCAAACAATTAAGACCAGGATGTGGCATGGTGCAACAGGCCTATGTCAGCTCAACCCTCATTTTCGCTTACAAAATCCCTGTTAATGTTAATGTGCTATACATTTGGCTAAGAAGATATCTTTCTGTACACATTTATCTTGCATAAGATATCTGAGATAAGGGAGGCAAATTCTGACCAAATGGTGTTTGTTTATATGTCTGTGATTGTTTCCAAAAAATGTTACTGTACTGTATTATTCAGCCATAAGTATTCCTATCCACAGGTTGTCGCATGTCTGTATTGTTAGCCCCATGGTCTCAACATGACAACTCCTTCCTCTGAAAGTTATGTAATGTTGCAACAGTGAAAAACTGAGACACTTGTGTGTGTGTGTGTGTGTGTGTGTGTGTGACAGCAGGCTGCAGCAACAGCAGAAGTATGGACACCCGGCTCATTAACAGAAAGATATGCATAGCATAGTTGTCCCAGCGTTGTGCAAACGTCAAAATCGGCAAGCTGAGCTGGGCTGACCCCTGACCCCTGCGCAGGAAAGCCCAACGGAACCTCCACAGGCTGCGTTGGACAGAGCCGTCCTTGGCTGCCAGCACTTAAACGGCACTCGTGGAAAAAAAGAACAAATTCCAACTCTTCCTGTTCCATGCCCTTTAACCCAAAGTACCGCTCGCTTAAGGATTTAAAAAACATACCCAGCCATGCAGCTGTAGCATGATGCCTTTTTCTTTTGTTGCTCTGTTTGATTTTAATTTGTCTTGGACTCCTCCTCCTCCTCCTCTTCCTCCACCTCTGTGTTATCATCACTGTGGTGCTGGGAGAGGCATGGGCTCAAACGACAGTGGTTCTAAAGACAGAACCCTGAGTAAGTACCATGTGGCACCTCAGTTCGCCTAATGATGTCTTGAACAAACACTGCCTTGCAGCAGGATTCCCCCACGCATTAACACCCCAGATCAGGCCCCGTGCAGAAGGGGTTGTGTCCAGTTTCTGTCTCTGTCCCATGGACACACACACACACACACACACACACACACACACACACACACACACACACACACACACACATGAACTTCAGCTGGAACACTGCCAGTAGGAAGGAAGAGGAGGAGGAGCTGGCCACCAGATAACACAAGCCTCCTGTTTGCTAATTAAAGGTACGAGGGAGGAGAGAGAGAGGGAGGGAGAGAGGGAGGGAGAGAGGGAGGGAGAGAGGGAGGGAGGGAGAGAGAGAGGGAGGGATGGAGGGGGAAGACTGTGGGAGGATGAGCCATGTCTATAACCAGGTTTCCCATCGGCCAGACTGATCAGGTTTCCCAGGATCATGCTTTTGGCTTTTGGGGCAAACACAGTGCTGACAGTGATAAGCTCCTCCCAACAGCTGGGCAACCTTCACGTCCAGTTTGATACCTAGTACCCATCTCGTCCAGTTCCTCCCTCTCGGCACCCCTCACACACTGTCTGTCACTCTCACACACACATGCAATCACACAGACACAAAGACACCCACACCAATACACAGTCTCACTCAAAAACACACATAATCTTACAAACAATATGTACATGCATACACACAGATGCACATCATCAGACATCTACACACACACACAGACTTATATTGGTATACATACACAGGCACAGCATCATATATTTAGCAGGATCAGCTGAGGCTGTGGTGAGTTAAGCTCTCTGATGGCACATGTAAATGATTTATGACAGCCATCAGAAGAGTCATGACAGCGTTGCTACGGACACACATACGACAGAATGGGCAGCCATCAGGAGAGTCATGACAGCGTTGCTACGGGACTCTTATTTAGCCACACGTACTGTGTCGAATGGGCAGCCAACATTCCAGAGGCTCTGTGAGATCTCTGGGACAAAGGGAGACAGTGACTGCTGTTCCACTCTGAATGAACTCTGACCTTTGTGTGTGTGTGCGTGTGTGTGTGTGTGTGTGTGTAAAGGTCAGCCCCTGTCCCTGATCCACTCCGAGATGACATTGCTCACTCGACAGACAAAGCTGCAACCGTCAGGCCCGGATGTTGGGAGTCACATGATTTCCTGCCAACAGACCGGTAAGCAGGAAGTGGCTTTTGGGCCTCATGCAAGTCATGGCTCTGCGTGTGTGTGTGTGTGTGTGTGTGTGTGTGTGTGTGTATCTCTGTGTGTACAGTATGTGTGTATGTGTTTGTACGCTGATCTTCTCAATCGGAGACAGCACAAATGACACCATGAAAAATAGATGTCTTTAATGACACTGGTGGCTCACACAAACAATATCACCCTCACCTATAGTATAGAATTTTTGACTTTAACTCACTTCTACTTTCAGACGAAGCTTTTGTTAACTTTATTTCATCTCAAATAGATTTTTTTGTATCCACCAATGTTACTCCAGGGGTGTCTGCGTCATTGATCTGGGAAACTTTTAAGGCATACATTAGGGGACAAATCATAGCTTTTT
Organism: Alosa alosa; assembly: GCF_017589495.1. Classification (NCBI taxonomy): domain Eukaryota; kingdom Metazoa; phylum Chordata; class Actinopteri; order Clupeiformes; family Clupeidae; genus Alosa; species Alosa alosa. Next base: position 1,250,198 of record NC_063211.1, on the reverse strand, counting down.
CTGGATCTCAAGGTAAGCAGGCGTGAGAACGACAAACTCAACTTCTCACACAGATAGCTCAACTAGATGTTGAATAAACCTCTGCCCCTTCTCCAGAACTATTTAAGAAACTGCTCATTCTAAAGTCTGAATTCGACATGTTATCCACAGAGCAAGCAGAATCTAACTTGCTGAAGCTAAGACACTCTGTCTATGAATCCGGAGATAGACCTTCCAAACTGTTGGCTTACCAGCTGAGACAAACTAGCACGTCCAATCTCATTACTAAATTAACCACTCCCACCAGCACAACTACAGACCCTTCTGAGATAAATAATTATTTCAAAGACTTTTACAGCTCCCCTCTATACATCTGAACACACTGACCCTCAGACCTTGGAGTCTTTCTTTTAATGGATTGGAAATGCCCACCATTTCTTCAGATCAGAGGGAGTCCCTGGATCAAACACTCACTGAGGATGAGCTTATCAGGGCAATCTGCTCTATGCAGTCTGGGAAATCTCCTGGGCCTGATGGCCTTCCGATTGAATTTTATAAAAAGTTTTCCACTAATATTGCTCCTATGCTGCTTAATATGCTAAATGAATCCCTATCAAGTGGAATCCTCCCCCCCTCTCTTCGGCAAGCCTCTATCTCTTTAATATAAAAAAAAAAAATAAGGACCCTGACCATTGTTCATCTTACAGCCCCATTTCTTTTACTTAATGCTGATATTAAAATTCTTGCTAAGGCTCTTTCTCTCAGACTGGAATTGGTCCTCCCTCCATCATACACTCAGATCAGACTGGTTTTATTAAAACAGACATTCCTTTTTCAGCATACGGCGCCTCTTTAATGTTATTTATGACGAAGGCAATTCCCAGTGTCCGGAGGTAGTTGTATCGTTGGATGCTGAGAAAGCCTTCGAAAGGGTTGAGTGGGACTATCTCTTCTCCTGCCTTTCTAAATTTGGAATCGGTGAGGGTTTCCTAGCCTGGACACGACTTCTTTACACCTCCCCTCTATCTTCAGTTCGTACGAATAGCAACTTCTCAGAATACTTTGCCCTCCACAGGGGCACCAGACAGGGCTGCCCCCTTTCGCCTCTCCTTTTTGCGGTGGCAATTGAACCTTTAGCCATTGCTCTCCGTAATCTGTTGGATTTTAAAGGGATCACTCGCTATGGTATTGAACAAAAGGTGTCACTATACTCTGACGATCTCCTCTTATTTATCTCTAAACCACTGGAGTCTATGCCATTTATCCTTATGACCGTAGAGCATTTTGGGGCTATATCAGGGTATAAAGTTAATTTAGACAAAAGTGAGGTTTTCCCTGTCCAAGCAGCAGCTGCCTCTTTGAGTTCACTATCAAGGCTCCCCTTTAGAGTGGCAAAAAATGGCTTCCAATACTTAGGGGTATCAGTTTCTAACAACTTCAATAACCTTTTGAAGCTAAACTTCGATACTTTACTCTCACGTACTAAGGATGATCTTCGTCGCTGGTCAGTCCTGCCTCTGTCACTTGCAGGCAGAATAAATTCAGTAAAAATGAATGTTCTCCCTAAGTTTCTTTATCTTTTCCAGTGCATCCCGGTTTTATTCCAAAGTCATTTTTCCACAACTTGGATCACGGCAATATTACAGTTCATCTGGAACAAAAGGTGCCACGATTACGCCAAGACAGTGTTGCAAAACACAAAAAAGATGGGGGATGGCACTACCTAATTTTTTATCCTATTATTGGGCAGCTAACCTGCAGGCAGTTATGTACTGGATGCTGGCGTAGCTCCTGATGACTCCCCTGCTTGGTGTCTAATGGAGTCCCTGTCATGCACACCTGCCTCTCTGTCTCGCGCTAGTTGCATCCTCCCTTGTTTCAACTAGATTTAAGCCTGTAAAAAACAGAATTGTCTCATCTACCCTGCGTGATTTGGAACCAACTCTGTAAACATCTGAAAATTAATACACCACCACTGTGTATGCCACTCAGTAATAACCCCTATTCCCCCCTCAATGCAGGGGCCGGTGCTTTTAGACCGTGGCTGCAGAGTGGTTTGTGCTCAGTAAAAGACCTGTTTATAGAGGGTGTCTTTGCATCCTTTCAGCAGTTAGTAGAGAAATTCCATCTTCCCCACAGTCACTTCTTCAGATACTTACAAGTAAGAGATTTTTTATAAAAAGACGATAAAGATTTTCCACGAATCCCAGCCACCACTCCTATTGATAGAATCTTGAACGTCCCCCTGACAATGAAGGGCATGGTGTCCACACTATATGCTGTTATACTCTCTTTCTATTCTCCTTCAAATGACACACTTCTAGCTCTCTGGTCACAAGACCTGGGCATAGATTTGACACTGGCTTGGGGATCAATTCTTGGACGTGTGCATGGCTCCTCAATATGTGCGAGACATGGAGTTATTCAATGTAAGCTTCTACATCGCGTGTATTGGACGAAGGTCCGACTGTCCCGTGTCTATCCAAATACTGACCCACTCTGTGACAGATGTCGGCAGCACCATGGTACACTTTTGCATATGTTCTGGACTTGCCCCTCCCTACATACATACTGGATGTCTATATTCTCTTCTGTCTCGGATGTTTTGCAGACACCCCTGGACCCAAGCCCACTCACCGCTCTATTTGGAGTCTTACCGGATACCATCAAGCTATCCAGCTCCAAATCAGACTTTGTTGCATTTGTTTTTTTAATTGCTAGGCGTTTAATTTTGATACACTGGAAAGACTCCCACCCACCCTCACATACACTTTGGATAAGGGATGTGCTAATGTTCTCAAAGCTGGAGAGGATGCGGTACTTAAGGCGAGGCTCTATATCCAAATGCAATAAGATATGGCAGCCCTTCCTTCTGCATGTTGAAACACTGAACTTGCAACTCCAAGATCCCTCATGAGCTATACCTTATTTACACAAGGATGCTAGGGTATCCCTGACATTTGCACTCACCTGATTGTGCTGGGGACTTCCTTGGAGATGCTATACGCATAATATGAGACCCCCACCCCCTCTCCCCTTCTTCTTCTTCTTATTTTTATTTATTTATTTTTTATTTAATTAGGGTTTTTATTTATTTATTTTTTTTATTATTATTTTAATATTTTAATTTGCATCCCCTGGTGTCATGTCTTAGTTTCAGTTTTCTCTGTGTTTGTAGAACAGTACAGTCTGGGTGGGGTGGGTTAGGGTGTGGAGGGCGGGTGGTATTGCGGGTGGGGTGGAGGGTGGGATTGAGGGGAGGGGAGGGGAGGGGGTTGGGTGGGGTGGGTATCCCTGTATTGAGTTTATGTCAGCTTTGCAATGTCATTGTGGAATGGACTTTTACTGTTTCATGTACTCTGTATTGGGAAAAAAAAACCCTAAAAACTTACATAAATAAACCATGGAAAAAAAAAAAAAAAAAAAAAAAAAAAAGAATTTTTGACTCACTTTTTGCCCTAAGAAGTAGTTTTAGGATTTGTATTGATCTCATTTAGTTTGTTTAGGATTTTGATTTGTATTGATCTCATTCAGTTTGTTTAGGATTTTGATTTGTATTGATCTCATTTAGTTTGTTTAGGTTACAATATAGGATTTGGATTTGGATTGATCTCATTTAGTTTGTTTAGGTTACAGTATAGGATTTGGATTTGTATTGATCTCATTTAGTTTGCTTACAGTAAGTTACAATATAGATTGAATGCTGCGCACAAAGACAGTGTGCAAAACATATATTATTGTTGAGTTCATATGGATGAGGCATGAAACAAATAAACACAGATACATGCATCTTAATAACCAAATGTAGCTCACATCTAATATAGCCTGCACTGCATGAGGAATAAAAAGATTCCCTCCCCCCAGCATCACTTTTTTTTCTTGTAATGTGTCTTTTTTTGTGATGAGGAAGTTGTGGTCTCATTAAGCATAGATTTGTTTCCGTCATCTCTCTCTCTCGTACCTCACATGACTCAAGATGGACAGGCCCATGAGTGTGGAGCTAGCGTGGAGTTTTATAGCACTCTGGATAAACCGCATCTGTAGAGAGCTAGCGTGGCGTTTTATAGCACTCTGGATAAACCGCATCTGTAGAGAGCTAGCGTGGCGTTTTATAGCACTCTGGATAAACCGCATCTGTAGAGAGCTAGCGTGGAGTTTTATAGCACTCTGGATAAACCGCATCTGTAGAGAGCTAGCGTGGCGTTTTATAGCACTCTGGATAAACCCGCATCTGTAGAGAGCTAGCGTGGAGTTTTATAGCACTCTGGATAAACCGCATCTGTAGAGAGCTAGCGTGGAGTTTTATAGCACTCTGGATAAACCGCATCTGTAGAGATCACACAAGCTGTGTCTATATCACACAAACTAACCAGCAGCCGTGGCCTACTGGTTAGCGCTTCAGACTTTTAATTGGAGGGTTGCCGGTTTGAACCCCGACTAGTAGGCACGGCTGAAGCAAGGGACCTAACCCCTCACTGCTCCCCGAGCGCCGCTGTTGATGCAGGCAGCTCACTGCGCCAAGATTAGTGTGTGCTTCACCTCACTGTGTGTTGAGTGTGTTTCACTAATTCACGGATTGGGATAAATGCAAAGACCAAATTTCCCTCACGGGATCAAAAGACTATATATACGTATACTTATACTTAACCACCAGTGTTGTTTTGAATGAACACCTGTGAAACGGTATGCGATCACAGAGTAACTTCATGTCACCTCTTACAAAATGCATGTCACCATAGTCCCAGGCTAGTGAGCTATATCAGGACCTGGTGGTATATTTTTAGACAGTCTTTGGTCAGGGCAATACCCTTCTTGTTAGCTATAAGAATTCTGACTCTGTGTCACCTCAAGGTTTGACTCATGAACTTATCTGGAAATTGAAGTACTCTTTTTATAAAAAAGGAAGTTTTTTTTCACCTATGTAGGCTACTATTGTTCACCCTCACTGTTCCTTAAAAACAAGTGGAAAGTAATTAATTAGACCTCACAAGTTAAATGTTGTCCTCTCCAAATAGGAGGTTCAATTTAGCAACTTTTAAGCATACTTGTTTAACATTGCTGGTTGCTGGACTTGACAAAACACTTAAAGGATAATTCCGGTATTTAGCACTTTGAGTCCCTTTTCTGGTTACATTTTGACGATTGGTCCTGTCTCGACTTCTCTGACTCGTTTGGAATCGCCTTTACTGCTTCAGAGTGGCTGCCTATGGGCATGCACAAGATAGATAGATAGATAGATAGATAGATAGATACTTTATTGATCCCTATGGGAAATTCCAGTGTCCTTAATGTCCTTAAAACAACCCTTGTTCGTTTTCAAAACTGTGCAACTCACCAAGTGGTTAGTGGTGTTCGTTGATTATTAAAAACAAATATATCAGCGCAATGTATGATTTCCAGCCGTGTTATTTGCTATTGTGGAACTATTTTTTCAGATACCTCACAACCGCGTATAAACTTCCGCCCAATAATTGAGCCTGAAGCATAGACAGTAAAAGAAGGTCTCGCGAAAAGACTACAACCAAATGTAAACAGCCCCCATTTCCGTTTCCAGTGGCGCAGTAATATCAACAAGCAATGAGTCTTCCAACAGAAATCAATGGGATTTTACAAAATGCCAAATAAAACAGGACAGAAACTGTATTTCGCTACGCTACATGTTTTGGAACATCAACGAACATCACTAACCACTCGATGAGTTGCACAGCTTTTAAAACGAACGTTAAGGGTTGTTTTAAGGACATGTTTGTGCATGCCCATAGGCAGCCACTCAGCCACTCTGGCGATTCAAAATGAGTCAGACAAGTCGAGACAGGGCCCATCGTCCAAATTTCGGTGTCCACCACTCTAGTTCATCCAAAACAAACCAGAAAAGGGACTCAAAGTGCTAAATACCAGAATTATCCTTACAGAACTGAAAAGGCTTCTGTATAGCCTGAGGACCAGTTGAATCTGAGAGCGCTTTTGAATTTGTGCTGGCAGATCCGTCTAGCCTCCCGTCCTGTCCCGTCCATTGAAGACGATTTCCAAAATCACTGAAATCCCAGGAGCTAATCATTAAAAGATAGAAATAGTTTTATTTTCATTAATATCAAAGCACACAGTGCTTTGTTTTAAATTTGCCAGGGGTATGGATAATTTTGGGTTCAAGTTTATGTATACATACCTTTCTGTGAAAGCATCTTCTTGAGTTCAATAACTTGACTAGAACTAGGAGTACAGAACATGGGAAATAGTTTGGCTCAAGTAGCCACCACAAGGTGATATTTGCTTCATATCCTTGTGATAAGCTCTCTGGACTGCAGACTGTACCCGCCTCAGGAGCGTGCCATGTGTGTGTGTGTGTGTGTGAGAGAGAGAGAGAGAGAGAGAGAGAGAGAGAGAGAGAGAGAGAGAGAGAGTGTGTGTGTGGTGGTTGAGAGAGGTTAGGGTAAGCTCTCTAGTGGAGTTGTCCAACTTGTGTGTTGCACACAGAGGTCAGTTCATCCGGGTGTTACCTGTGATGTGTCCTTTTAAGGAGTGAGCTCTGATGACGTCACAGTTGTGAATGTAGATGTTAGCTTGGTTATTAGGTGTGTGTGTGTTTGTGTGTGTGGGTGTGTCATAGGTCAGATGTTACATAAAGGTGTTCCATCCCTCACTTGAATCTTACATCCACGTGTGGTACTCTCTGACATTTCACGTTTGTTTAACCAGGTACCTGTTTGCGCATATTTACAAATTCAAGTTTGCCATGTGCACACGTGTTACTGTGTTGTGACTGATGACATGATTATGCCATCATAATAACATGGGAAGAGATTTAATCGGGGGGAAAACTTGACACTTGAAATTCCTGTAGCCACATTGTTGTTACTTTTGTAAGGGCCACGTTTAAGTAACTTTTTAAATACTATGACATTAGTCAATGAGTCAGTTGTGACTGATTAACACTTCTGGTAAGCTACATTACCATTAGCCTGGGAAAACTCAGACAAACCTTTAGCAACCACATTACCAATAGCCTGGGAAAGCCCTGTAGGTTCCTCTTAGCCTGGCAAAACCCTGACGAACTCCCAGCAAGTTTGAGATTTGCTCAGCAAGTCCGTCTGGCCAAGAGCCATTCAAGCCCATTTTCAGTGTTCCTAAATCCAGGCACCAATCACAGCTATTGAGGTGGGTTTTACACAATGACGATTAGCGCAGCGACGCTGCCAAGGAACAGTGCTTGTTTGAAGCTGCTCGTCGGTTAGACAGGGAGAAAGAAAACGAGAAGTTTCTCATACTGTTTCCTTATGTTGGAATGTGCAAAAATGGAAAGGATACCTATATGTGATATCTGCAACAGTGTAGACTGCTGAAAACTGTTTGATATTCTGTCAATTTATGCAGTGGTCTAGCTTAGGGTGGACCGATGACAGCTTCTTTATCATTAACTACACCGTTTCAACCAGAACTCAAAAAATGAAGTAGGCTAAACACATAGCCTGTTCTGTCGCTCTGCATAGGTCAGGTGTGTGTGATGAACTTGGCTTTACTGTTAGGAGTGTTTGTCTCAGGTGTGTTTACTTTTCAGATGTGTAACCTGGTACCAGTATGTCCGTACATACCAAACACACACACACACACACACACAAGGCTTTTGATCTGTAACAGTTTTTGTTTTCACTTCAAACAGTGTCTGTGGATGGGGGTGCAGTCTAACCACCATGACGTGCCAGCAGCCTGTGTGTTGCACAAATAAAATGCTCAGCAGATTGTAGAACATTTCAGTAGATTTTTCATGTTATTTGTAGAACATTTCAGCAGATTTTTCATTTTATTTGTAGAACATTTCAGTTGTGATGAAAGACTGTCGCTACTTCAAACTGATTTCATTTTTCCACCAACCTTTCTGCCACCAAATTTAAGAAAAATCTATGTGCTGAATGCATATATGAACGCATGTATATATGTATGCATATATCTGTGTACAGTATGTGCTTACTGTTTGTACTGTGTCCGTGTGAATAACTAAATAACTAAATACTACCTGTCTCAACCATATACACTACAGCTCTGAGGTGTCAAATAGTTTGGAAGCCTCGAAACAATCCTCCCTTTGGCCATCCCCACAAAAATGGAGTCATCAGATGCACACACACACACACCTGACACAGATCAGATGCACACACACACACCTGACACAGATCAGATGCACACACACACACCTGACACAGATCAGATGCATTGCTAGCCTACATCCTCTTCAAAATCAACACACACACACACACCTGTCCCAAATCAGATGCATTGCTAGCCTACATCCTCTTCAAAATCAACACACACACACACACCTGTCCCCAAATCAGATGCATTGCTAGCCTACATCCTCTTCAAAAATCAACACACACACACACACCTGTCCCAAATCAGATGCATTGCTAGCCTACATCTTCTTCGAAATCAACACACACACACACACCTGTCCCAAATCAGATGCATTGCTAGCCTACATCCTCTTCAAAATCAACACACACACACACACCCTGTCCCAAATCAGATGCATTGCTAGCCTACATCCTCTTCAAAATCAACACACACACACACACACCTGTCCCAAATCAGATGCATTGCTAGCCTACATCCTCTTCAAAATCAACACACACACACACACCTGTCCCAAATCAGATGCATTGCTAGCCTACATCCTCTTCAAAATCAACACACACACACACACACACACTGTCCCAAATCAGATGCATTGCTAGCCTACATCCTCTTCAAAAATCAACACACACACACACACTGTCCCAAATCAGATGCATTGCTAGCCTACATCCTCTTCAAAATCAACACACACACACACACCCTGTCCCAAATCAGATGCATTGCTAGCCTACATCCTCTTCAAAATCAACACACACACACACACACCTGTCCCAAATCAGATGCATTGCTAGCCTACATCCTCTTCAAAAATCAACACACACACACACACCCTGTCCCAAATCAGATGCATTGCTAGCCTACATCCTCTTCAAAAAATCAACACACACACACACACCTGTGTCCCAAATCAGATGCATTGCTAGCCTACATCCTCTTCAAAATCAACACACACACACACACCTGTCCCAAATCAGATGCATTGCTAGCCTACATCCTCTTCAAAAATCAACACACACACACACACCTGTCCCAAATCAGATGCATTTGCTAGCCTACATCCTCTTCAAAAATCAACACACACACACACACACTGTCCCAAATCAGATGCATTGCTAGCCTACATCCTCTTCAAAAATCAACACACACACACACACCTGTCCCAAATCAGATGCATTGCTAGCCTACATCCTCTTCAAAAATCAACACACACACACACACCTGTCCCAAATCAGATGCATTGCTAGCCTACATCCTCTTCAAAATCAACACACACACACACACCTGTCCCAAATCAGATGCATTGCTAGCCTACATCCTCTTTCAAAATCAACACACACACACACACCTGTCCCCCCGATCAGATGCATTTGCTTTAGCCTACATCCCTCTTCCTAAAATCAACACACACACACACACCTGTCCCAAATCAGATGCATTGCTAGCCTACATCCTCTTCAAAATCAACACACACACACACACCTGTCCCAAATCAGATGCATTGCTAGCCTACATCCTCTTCAAAAATCAACACACACACACACACCTGTCCCAAATCAGATGCATTGCTAG
>NC_063211.1:1230520-1235520 GCF_017589495.1 Alosa alosa | reverse complement strand
CAGTATGTAGAGCTCTTGAGCTGATGATCGCTATATGCAATCCATCCTGTTACTGTGGGACATTTGGTAATGTGGAAAAAACCCTTTCACTTGTCTGTAAAAAAGGCATGAACTCCAAATCAAGTCTGTTACGAGAAGCTGCGGAAGTTCAAAATGTTAGCAGGATGGTAGCTCACAGTGAATTCTGCTGAATAGGTTTAATCATATCAAGTTTTACTGATTGTGGTGCTGCAAAGCAACATTTTCAGTAAACCTATGAGTTGGTCAGGTGTCATCAAGTACAGAATGCTGCTTTAGGTTCTCAAGCAATGCTAGTAACTGTGCTCAGTGACATGCCAAGCAATGCTAGTAACTGTGCTCAGTGACATGCCCCTCTTAACTGTCCAACTGCTCCTGCTGGTGTTACTCCAAGTCAGTCAATCTGTGGTCGTGGAGATGGACTTTTCCTCTTGCTAAACATTTTTCTATATAACCAAATATATATATATATATATAGAGGAACACGAGGGAGGGAGGGAGAGAGAGAAAGAGAGAGAGAGAGAAACAGACAGAGTTAGAAGTTAGTTAGACATAGAGAGAGAGAAAAAAAGTACGAACACTGCAAATGCAGTTCATAGTTCAAAATACATTTAGCTTTTGAACCATTTATCACTCTTGAGTGAGGGATAGTTTTAGTTTCAAGATTACAAGATTTCAGTGAAAACAATGAACAGTTCTCCAGAATAGTTGGATCAAACCAGATCATATTCATCCCTCACATTGATCCTCCTTTTGCCTGTGTATCTGCTCATTTGCTAACTTTCACTTTCAACATTTCAACATGTGGAAATGAACTGCATTTCCCGGCCAAACTACCCTTGCTTGTATGCTTTACTGGAAGCAAATCACTTTCAAATCATTTTCAGTTTTATAATTTACCCTGGAATCTAGAGTAGACTAACATGAAGTATGTGGCTTTTAAGGCTTTGTTGCTTAATTAGCACACATTTCTATAGGCTGTGTATATATGGTACATCATGGTCTACACACACATAATACTCCACAGAGCCCAACACAAGCCACAAAGCATCCATTCAAAGTAAGGGTCACACAAGAACATACACCATCGTACACCATCTCTAGTGCTTATCTGAAGGCCACTAAGGCAACAGGTGTGTCATTCCTTTACTGGTGTTGCAACCATTTCTATAGACACTGGCATTGTTCATTGTATATCCTATTTATCATATCCTATAGAAGCAATCATTTGACGTGTATATAAGGTATACTAAACATTCAATGAGAGAAATAAAAAATGATCCCACAACAGCATGACACAACACAGCTTCACAAGTTGGAATGAGTGAAGATATTCTATAGAGTATCATACATTTACTATATATGTTTTGACATAGTTTAGTCCCAATGCTTAGCAAATAAGCTTTGGGCATGTGTAATGTTTGCCATTTTCACATAATGTTGTTATAAATCATAATTTGACTTATTAGACTGTGCATCTGTCCATGTTTTGGTCTCTTCACCACACTTGAGGTGTGACTCTGTCAAATGCTACACAGTGACTTCATACTTGCTATCGTTTGAACAATGGTGGCCACTGCGTGGCACCACACCGCACGCCAGCCATGTGAAGCTCTGTTCTGCAAAACCACGTCTCACGAGGACTCAGCTGGCACAAGGAAGATGTGGGTGCCATTTCCTGCTCTCCCTGCCAGCCATGACTCTTACTTGTCTCTTCTGGCCTGTAATAAGGAAACTTGACTGGTTCATTGACCAGAAAGAACTGCTGATTTCACTGCTGTCATGGGTGTGTCCATCCCAAATTCACAGGAATCAAAGAGAGGGGGTCCCCTCCCCAAGCCTTATCCCAGGGCTGCACACAGACTTGTGCTGTCGCAGATAACGCCATGGAGAGGGGAGAGAGGAGAGAGCGTGACCTGCATGGCTACTGTCATACAGTCATACATCTGGGGATGATATGTCTTTTAAAGGTGTTGCATGTGGGATGTGGAATTATGCACTAATGTGGAGGTTTGGGGGTTTCCTCATATTGGGAATTCACATCTTAGTTGTTGATTTGTCATAAAGATGGATGTAGTGGTAAAATAAGAGGTGGGTAAACTATGAATTCCGTGAGGTGGACTGCGCCATGTGGTATTAGATATTTACAAAAGGCATTCAGAACATGTTTGATGATGGTGGAGGTTATTGTCCAATGTTTATAGCAATATCGGTGGTATTAAATGGTTCCTAGAGTGTACATATTGTGAATGTGAATAAGTGTGATTTTTTAATGTTAAAAGTTGCAATTGGTGAATACACTCTTCTGGTGGATAAACTCTAATAAGAGGTGGATAAACTCTATTTCTGAAATTTCAGAGGTGGATAAACTACGTTTACTTGTGTTTAGCCTCCACTACATCCCTGGCCACAAACATCTACCTCCTCTGTCCACAAAAAGAAACTTCTGATAAAGAATGTCTTGCTAGCAGGCTCATTAGATTATGGGGACATGGATCTTGTCAGATCTAAACTTTTATCTGTGGCCAAATATTTGCAAAGTAAATATTGCAGACAGAATGTATTCGATCAAAAGCAGCAAGCGAAGCATCACCTTGGCCACATAGGCAACGGTAGGAGGCAGCCCCGCCCACTCATTATTTAAACGCACAAATGTCACCGGGCGCACAAGCGTCAGTCGGAGGATACGAAGAACTTGATCTTGACCAAGGCGTCGCGGTTCGTGAGGGGAAAAAAATATAAGATACTTTTCGCGCTTGGTAGAAACTCGTCATAAAAGGTAAGGTTTTCTACAATCACCCTACATCTTGTCAGAAAATGTTAAGCACCGAAGGAGCTTTTAAACTTTTTATATATATATATATATATATAAATCATACATTTCAGAATGAATACATTGTTTTGGGTTTATGACAAAGAAAACGAACCCTTTCCCTGAGGAATGCGCTGAATTTCATTCATATTTAAGATAACTAAGATAACTTTAATAATTGTATATAGGCAATAGAAATACATTCACTGTTCAATGTCAGATCCTAGTTTTACGCGTGCATTGTTTGGAGTTGTGCATTACACTTTGAAGTTTGCTTTGGAATTTCTGATGCAATAGCCTAATTATCTAACAGCCCATCATAATGGTGAGAGAATCAGCTCTATAATTTAATAATACAACTAAAATACATTCCATGTTTTTTTGTTGCAGGCTTGTTGCCGATTCTTTTTTCCGCAAACTAGGCTACAGCACAGTGGTCTGAACACAACTTTTTGAAGGCCTGGTCCACAGGGATTTGAACTTTCTCCAGGTGCTTTGTGAGCCGCCTCCTATCCCGCAGGGGTGTGTGAAAGAGGAGTCCCGCGATGCGCTGCCTTGTCCCGGTGACCGTGTATTGCATCAGCCTGTTCTCCCTCCAACAGCTGCTCGCGCTTCCAGTCGGCAACCGTCTTCAGCAGAACAGGTAAGAACAGTCAGTCTGTCCCGGAATCAGCATCCATACACCATCCAGCGCCGCGTCGCTATAGCCTAGATAAGAGCGGTGCGCCAGGTGTCTGATCCGCGTTTAAACACTGCCACTGCACGGCGGAAGAGAGAAGTCGACGCGATCGCAAGCCGGCTACAGTGGGCTAACCAAAGTTATAAAATGACATACTTTATTTCATTATGTGCTGGTTTAAAGAACAGCAATGGTGTATTGCGGGTAAAGAACGTTTAGGCCTATGCGTTGTTAACATTTGCTGACTTGTACTGAATTTGTACGGGCAAAGATTTGTTAGGTTACATTGCGGGGCAAAGTTTTTTTTAGTCATGAAGTCAGCCGTATGCACGGTCAGTTTACGGCATGGGAAGTTACACCGTAACATAGCCTACTGGACTAATCTAGTACCAACTGTTGTGACGGGGAGATACCGGAGTGAACAAGGTCAGTCTGAGGTAGGCTATAGTAGACGTGCCACGAGACACGAACAGGCTTCACGCGGCTTTGTCATCGCGTGGCTCAGCACGCCAATGAGGTAAACTTGAGAAGGATTTGGCTTTATTTGAACGGTTTATCAGTATTGGTTGTATTTGTATTTGTCTGATTTTACGGGCTCATTCGTTCTGTTTTGTCACATTTGGGCACATTTCACAGAGGAGATGAAACACGGTTGGGGCGCTTTTCTTAACTTATTTAGCCTAAGCAACTTTTTAAACAACACTTTTGAAGCAGTTTTAATAAACCGAACAGAAGACGCGTGTTTGGGTAAAATGCTTGCTTTACTTCCCCTCCTTATTTGCATGAGATGTTCTTGTGACGTTGAAACTTTTGGAGTTGGGAGAAGCTATCCATGTTGCATCATCTTTTTATTTTTTTTTTTATTTTTTTTATCAACAATGAATGTTTGGGGTGCCTGTGAATAAAGTCTGTCCCACAGATGTTACGACGCTGCGGTAGGCTATCATTGAAATAATATACTACATTTAGGCGAGATCAGTAATGGTAACGGATGATCTCGTACAGTGTGTTACAGATGCGCAACACAATGATAACCACTTGCGTCAGTCCTTCTGTCAAGGTTAATTGCGAAGACTGATTAAGATAGTGGTTGTAGAAATCTGTACCAAAAAAGCTAAGTTTTTTTTTTCTTCACAAAGTTGACTTTATAGCGAGAGATGACAGTCTATTCACTTTCTGAATAAATCAAGTAGGCTAATCGACGTTAAATAATGCAACACAATAGCAACCCGCCCTGGCATTGTTACCGCGTCTTTAGTAGAAATGTAAGGTAGGCCTAAATGTTTTATGGAAGAGTCAGCCCTGCTGAAGTAGACAAACCAGTTTGCAATGTAGTGTGAAAGTTGAGTCAGGATAGATGCCTTACATTAATAAAGGAACAGCTTTGCGTGGTTGTATTTTTCCATGTCTCTCACTCACAGATAGAAAAGAAAGCTGACTGGTTTGGCATTGTGCATAGCATAGTTAGCAAGACTGTGAGAGAAAGAGGGG
>NC_063211.1:1208020-1210520 GCF_017589495.1 Alosa alosa | reverse complement strand
GTACAACACACTAAACTACACACAGTACAACACACTAAACTACAGTGAATACACAGCACAACAACACACTAAACTACAGTAAATACACAGCACAACAACACACTAAACTACAGTGAATACACAGCACAACAACACACTAAACTACAGTAAATACACAGTACAACAACACACTAAACTACAGTGACACAGTACAACACACTAAACTACAGTAAACACACAGCACAACACACTAAACTACAGTAAATGCACGGTACAACACACTAAACTACAGTAGGCAGTTTTTGTGGGCAGTCGTGGCCTACTGGGTGGGCAGTTGTGGCCTACCGGTTAGGGCTTTGGGCTTATAACTGGAGGGTGGCCGGTTCGATTCCCGACCAGTAGGAACAGCTGAAGTGCCCTTGAGCAAGTTTACTCACTGATTACATGCTGTAGTCAATATATTTGGCTGCGCCTCTGGCCATGAATACATCGATGTGATTGGTTCCTCGCTGATGCAAGGGGGGGTAAAAAAATGCGTGCATCATTACAATTTAAATTCTCACAAGAACTCTGGATTTCCAGGTTACCAACAGAACAAGTCCAGACCGAACTTCCCGACCTCAAATATTGTGGGCGGTACTAAATTCGGCTGGCATCCTATGGTCTCATTTTTGGTCCCAATCTTCATAGCACACTTCTGATAGAGGTGTGTGGGGAGGGGGGATAAATCCTTTTATTAACACAGCATGAGGGTGACCTTGACTGGAGTCTTTTGCTCCTCAGTTATTTATGACAGTTTGACTCGGTTTTTTGAGATGGCAGCCACCACTGCTGTCGGCCACCACCATTTTATCTGCCATACCGAAGACAAACAAAGCGGTGGGACACACACCACACACACTTTATCTCATATTCAAAGACAAACAAAGGCGTGGGGACCGGACCTGGGACTTGAATGTGGGGATGAGGGATCGGATCCTGGAAACACATGCCGCACACACACACACACACACACACACCTCACACACACACACACACACAAACCTGCATGCCTTTTGCGCACATGCACACACATACACACACACACACACACCTGCATAAACAATCGGCACACACACCTGCACACACACACACACACACACACACATACTTTCTCTCTCTCACACACACACAGGAGAGAGACTTGTGGAATAATACTACACATTTTATAGTAAAACACTGCCCTGTGCTATATATTCCTAAGATAATAGAAATAGAGTATGACTATAGCTATTCTCTGTGACTGCCATGGTCTGAATGGATCTGTTTATGATGATGATATATTCTCTGTGACTGCCATGGTCCTGAATGGATGTGTGTGTGTATTGTGATAATAGCTACAATATTCTTCTCGTAATGTTTATTAATCAATATTTTCTAACTATTCTCTGTGACTGACATGGTCCTGAATGAATGTGGATGTGTGTGTGTGTGTAACTATTATACTATTACTCTTTGAGTGACATGATCACCGAATGGATGTGGATGTGTGAGTATTGTGTGTGTGTAATATGTTTCTTATAATAAATAATAACTATTGACTTTGAAGTGCACCATGATCCTGGAATGGATTATAATGTGAAGCTTTATTGTGTTTGAAGTACCATTGTGTGTGAATGGATGCATGTGTGTGACTAACTCTTTGATATTCTGAATGGATTCTCTTTGAGTGCCATGATGAAACTAATGGTATGTGTGCAAAAGATGGATGTGTGTGTGTATATCAAATTACTTCCTGTATGTACAATAATAGCTCAAATAATAATGAGAACTATTCTCTTTGAAATTGCCATGATTCTAAATGGATGTGTGTGTGTGTTATTTGTGTGCGATATTTTTGAAACTATTCTGATTGGAAGACCATGATGGTCCTGAATGGAGTAACAATGTGTGTGTGTGTGTTTGTGTCTAAAGAAAGAAAGAGAGAAAGCTATTCTCTGTGACTGCCATGGCTCTGGATGGATGTGTATTATTGGCCTTGTTATTATTGTAATGCGCGCCTCTCTTTGTGACTGACATGGTCCTGAATGGATGTGAATGTATTGTGTATTGTAATAATAATTGTCAACTCATTGTATTGTGTGTGTGTGTGTGTGTGTGTGTGCGTGTGTGAGAGCTAATCTCTGTGAGTGCCATGGTCCTGAATGGATGTGTGTGTGTGTGTGTGTGTGAGAAACTGAAGCTTCTCTTTGAAGTGCCTTGGTTCCCTCTGAATGGATGTGTGTGTGTGTGTGTGTGTGTGTGTGTGTGTGTGTGTGTGTGTGTGTGAGAGCTATTCTCTTTGAGTGCCTTGGTCCTGAATGGATGTGTGTATGTATTATTGTGTGTGTCTATTATTATTATCTCTTTAGCGTCGCAGCGTCTTGCTTGTCGATAATGCGTGTGTGTGTGTGTGTGTTATTATCTTGCGTCGCAGTGTCTTGCATTAATGGCTGTGTATTGTGTGTATTATTGCAGCGCGTGCGTGTGGCGATAATTATTA